>NC_069499.1:1219052407-1219352407 GCF_027579735.1 Bombina bombina
TATAGCTGGCGGCGGGGTAGGAGCTCACATTAGGGGGTAGGTAATATAGATGGTGGCGGTGTAAGGGGCTCACATTAGGGGGTATGCAATGTAGCTGGCGACGCTGTAGGGGGATCACATTAGGGGGTTATACTTTTAATGTAGGTGGCGGCGGGGTCTGGGAGCAGCGGTTTAGGGGTTAAATACTTTATTAGGGATTGCGGCGGGGGATCGCGGTTGACAGGTAGATAGACATTGCGCATGCGTTAGGTGTTAGGTTTTTATTTGGTAGGTAGTTTAGGGAGTTACGTGGCTCCAATAGACAGTGTAAGGCTTACTACGGCTGCATTTTGGGCCGAGGTGAAAATGGAGTAAGATTTCTCCATTTTCGCCACGTAAGTCCTTACGTTGTATATTGGATACCAAACTGCTCGGGTTTGGTATACCTGCCTATGGGCCAAAAAACTACGGCCGAAGGCAGAAATATACGAGTGTAACTTCTAGGTTACGCCGTATATAGGATACCAAACCCGCGCAAATTTTGGCATCGCCGGCTTCTGTGGGCGACGTTGTATATCGGATCGGGCCCATGGTTTTTGGGAAAAAAGGAAAAAAGTGGAAGAGAGAAAAAAGTTACCTGCTGAGGATCTAGGTCAGGCCTCATGATCTGGAACCTCTAGACCAGGTCAGCTCTTGAGGGGAAGAAGGATGGAATGGCTTGTTGGTGTTGTTACTAAAACTATTGGGACCTTAAGATGAAGGGTTGATGGCCAGGAAAACAACTCCTTTTACTGGTCCTAACAAAAAGTGACCAGATTGTGGATACAAGGTCTTTTTCACTGTAGATTTTGCTTTAGATAAGTTGGAGAAAGTTTTCGTAAAGGCATTGTCTTTTATGGTAAGTCTCTACAAAGACAAGGCCATGTGGGTTTGTAAATGTCTCATAAGAAGGGAAATTGGATAATTTTATATCCAGTCTGCGTAAGATGGATCTTCTGCGTTTACAAGCCAAAGCCGTATTTGAATTGCCCAAAAGAACAAACGCTCTTTAATATGCTGAATAAATCATATAAGGGTCTAGAGGGGAATTTTGTAGAAACAGAATCTTCGGCCAATTCAAAACATTTGGACATGGGTACAGAAATATCCAATAATTTGTCCTGGCAAGATTTTAAAAGTTTGTCCGAACCTCTTTTAATACTGGAGCCAGTGGAACTTAATCATTTTAAAATTTGGGGATCAATTTCAATTTATTTACTACTAATAGACATACAGAGTCAGACTAGTATTTTTTTTAGAATTCTTTTATTATTTTACATTGTATTGCAAAAAATCTAATAACATAGGGCTCAATTACATTTGGAGCTCAATATACTGAAATTGATGCTAAATATGTGGAACAAATGCACCCCACAATTTATGATGAAATACAGATAGTTTCACACATGTGAACCTTGCCCTTCGGCAAATTGATAATTCTAGTCCAATTAGTGCAAAATGACAGGGGTATGGCTCAGCACTGGTAAAGGCAAAATGGGACTTTTAAGAATCCTGTAAAGAACTTTGTAGTACTGCCATTTTTTAAAAAGAATCAGGCCCTCAGTTTCATCTAGCTAAAGTGAGCATGATACTATATTTATATTACCTAATGTTAAACTCACTTGTAATAAACGTGGTTTGAGTAAAAAGACCTGTACATAAAACCTATTTTTTCTTGATAAAATTAACAATTTACATTTCTAAATCACCAAAAATATCCTCAAATGGGATACTATGTCCCTCACACCATTAACCATAAACTTGTTCAGTTTTGAATGTCGCTCTGACTAGGCCATTAAAGGGATGAAACCTTTTTTTATACAAATTATAGCAGCATGTGATAAAAGATATTTGCACCGCAACAAAGATTTAAATAATCAACGCAATCCTTTTCCTGATCTCCACGCATGCACGTGAAAGGTGGACAGAAGGAAAATTGACGCTTTTGAACTATGGTGTTGTAGGCGAATGCTGCGCATGCCATGGACATCTAAGGTCAGAAATAAGACAATCCTAGAGTGAGTCAAAGCAAAGATATTGCTGGAGGACAAAATAATCAAGCAGCGGCTCTCATACTCTGGTCATATCATGCAAGCTAATTACTTGGAAACAACATTAATGCTTGGCATAGTCAGTGGAATGAGAAGAGGACGTCAAGGAACACACTGGCTAGATGTAATCAAAACCAAAACGAACATACCCATGAAGCGGTCAAAGATCGTAAAGCATGGAGAATGTTATCTATAAAGTGACCGAAAGTCGGCCTAGACTGAATTGTTAAATCATCATCATAGCAGGATGGGGGCCTCCTCAATACCTAGGTCTCACCTGTAAATAAAAGAGCAATTAAATTCAGCATTCAATCACCCCATAAAGCTTAGCTAAAGAAAATTAACCCCTTAATGACCGGACCATTTTTCAATTTTCTTACCCTTAATGACAATGGCTATTTTTACATTTCTGCAGTGTTTGTGTTTAGCTGTAATTTTCCTCTTACTCATTTACTGTACCCATACATATTATATACCGTTTTTCTCGCCATTAAATGGACTTTCTAAGGATACCATTATTTTCATCATATCTTATAATTTCCTATAAAAAAAATATAAAATATGAGGAAAAAATTGAAAAAAACACACTTTTTCTAACTTTGACCCCCAAAATCTGTTACACATCTACAATCACCAAAAAACACCTATGCTAAATAGTTTCTAAATTTTGTCCTGAGTTTAGAAATACCCAATGTTTACATGTTCTTTACTTTTTTTGCAAGTTATAGGGCCATAAATACAAGTAGCACTTTGCTATTTCCAAACAACTTTTTTTCAAAATTAGCGCTAGTTACATTGGAACCCTGATATCTGTCAGGAATACCTGAATATCCCTTGACATGTATATATTTTTTTTTAGAAGACAACCCAAAGTATTGATCTAGGCCCATTTTGGTATATTTCATGCCACCATTTCACCGCCAAATGTCATCAAATAAAAAAAAAAGTTCACTTTTTCACAAATTTTGTCACAAACTTTAGGTTTCCCACTGAAATTATTTACAAACAGCTTCTGCAATTAAGGCACAAATGGTTGTAAATGCTTCTTTGGGATCCCCTTTGTTCAGAAATAGCAGACTTATATGGCTTTGGGGTTGCTTTTTGGTAAGTAGAAGGCCGCTAAATGCTGCTGCGCACCACACGTAAATTATGCCCAGCAGTTAAGGGGTTAAATTAGGTAGCTTGTAGGGAGCTTGCAGGGTTAATTTTAGCTTTAGGGTAGAGATCAGCCTCCCACCTGACACATCCCACCCCCTGATCCCTCCCAAACAGTTCTCTTCCCTCCCCCACCCCACAATTGTCCCCGCCATCTTAAGTACTGGCAGAAATAAAAGGAGTTTTTCTTTTTTTTAATAAAAAAAAATAAAATGTTTTAGCTGTGATGGACTCCTGCCTTAGCCCCAACCTCCATGATCCCCCCCCCCAGCAATCTAACCCTCTCCCCTACCTAATTGCCGCCATCTTGGGTACTGGCAGCTGTCTGCCAGTACCCAATTTGCCCCCCAAAAAAGTGTTTTTATTATTATTTTTTATTACCAATTTATTTTTTTCTGTAGTGTAGCAGCCCCCCACAATACCCCAACCCCCTCCCCCTCCCAGATCCTCATATATATATATTTTCCCCCCTCTTCCCACTCATTGGTGTCAGTGTGGGTAGAGGGGGGAAAAGCTCTCTCTGCATCGGATGCTTTCTAAGGGTATTGCAGGATGCCTCAATATCGAGGCATCACTGCAATACCCTGAGAGCTGCTGGAAGCGATTGCGATCGCTTCCAGCACTCTCTTAGACAAGTGACGTACCAGGTACGTCCATTGTCACTAACTGCAAGTTTTTGCAGGACGTACCTGGTACGTCACTTGTCATTAAGGGGTTAAATAATATTGTAATATTCATTTTTTTTTTTTACAGTTTTTGCTGTAAAATAGCTATTGTTTTAATTGATAAGCCTTCTTCATACCTAACTACATTTGAACTTGACAAAAAACAAACTACATAACTTAAACTTGACAAAAGTACAGTTAGGACAGGGTTTAGTGGACTGTCTCACATTGGATATGGGGAAGAAGAGAAAATCTAAGGTAATAATCAGTGTTTCTAAACTCTAGTTCTTAAGTACCCCTAAAAGGCCAGATTTTCATGATATATTAGCTAGAACATAGGTGACATAATCAGCTGATGGGCGAGAGCAGGTTAGTAACCATGGTTACTGATCACCTGATTATTTCACCTGTGCTCTAGTTCCGACATAACAAAATCTTGGCTGTTAGGGGTACTTGAACACTGGCATTGAGAATCAATGGTTTAGAACGTCAGAACATTGAAACCAGAGCATCGTTATAGCTGGATTCAAGATTTGTTACGTATGCATATGTTGTGATTTCCTCAGAAGCAGTATCTCAGGCAGCCATATTGTCTGAAATTGCAATTCAGAAAATACATGGAAGTGTTTTGGCCACTAAATTACAGAACATAAATAAACTACAAAAACTCAATGAATGGAGCAATTTCACATATTTTTGTGTACATTAAGAGCTAGCTTACAAATGGAGCTCTAATTTATTGCGCACCCACAAACGGGCAAATGTGCGTGATAAATAACCAGCCATTACATTATTATTGGCTGGTTATTGCTAAGACAAGATCAGATCTCTGGTTAATTTTATAAATGTGCCCCAAATGCCTCCAAAATACAGTGTAGTGTATTTTATTAAAAATAAAAATGTAAGCATTTTTATATTTTTTTAATAAAATAACTACACTAGGCAGTATTTTGGGGGCAAAGTTGGTGTGAGTGGAGTTTCAGAAAAAAAAAAAACAGCATTGAAAAGTGCCTTTACATTGCGGCCTATGCGAACTGTGTGTTCCCAGTAAATATATATGAATATGCTTATAAACATATGTATGTATATGTTAATATGTGTATATACACATAAAAACACATAAATATATATGTATATAAGCATATTCATATATATTTAATATTGCTGCACTACTTACCCCCTTCGCTGCACTTAGGTTTCTGTGCCATCTGATGGTATCACAATGAAGTTCCCATTTGAGACTATGGAAGAGTGGTCTTGTGAGCGCAATGCTTCTGTGCAATGCAAATGCAACCTCGTAATACTAGTGTACATTTGCATGCGCTGGTATTACAAAGTGTAGCGCAAATATTATTTTAGTGATATTTTGCGCTCCACTTGTAATCTGGCTTTAAAGGGATACTAAACCCAAAATTTCTAATTTTCTAATTTACTCCTATTATCAATAATCCTTTGTTCTCTTGCTATCTTTATTTGAATTTTTGGTTCAGTACACTGGACAGCAGTTATCCACCAATCAGCAAGGACAACCTAGATTGTGAACCAAAAATGGGCTGGCTTCTAAACTTACATTCTTGCTTTTCAAATAAAGAAAGCAAGATAATGAAGAAAAAATGATAATTGGAGTAAATTAGAAAGTTGCTTAAAATTGCATGCTCTATCTGAATCATTAAAGAAAAATTTGGGTTCAGTGTCCCTCAAAATGTTTCCTTAAAACAAAAATCTAAATAAAAAAACTTTACATGGATTTAATGCATTGTGTTGAGTAGTCTACAGGTGTGCAATATACATCAATTTTCATGAATTGCAGGTCCTGGTGGTATGTTGCATTTCTTTATGAATAATCATGAAAATATGCATATGTTTTTTTGTTTTTTTTTTCATAAAGGGACAGTGTAGCACAAAATTTAGCTCTACTGATCCTTCAATACTATGGGCCAGATTACAAATGGATCGCTAATTAATGCTCCTGTGTGATCGTTAACTGTGCTAGAAGTAATTTTTTTGCATGTGTCCGGTTGTGCTCGTATTATGAGTTGAAAGTAAACTTTTTTCACTCTTGTGCTAACCCGACGAGTACAAAAAGCTGAAGTTAGAATATTGCGTGCACGTTCACATACTCCCCCATATAAATCAATGGAGAGGAAAAAAAACAAAAAACACATGGAAACCCGATCGCATAGTCTCATGTGCGCTAACCCAACATTAAAATATGAATAATTAACATTCTAATGTTCTTCACATAGCAGAATATGTTCTATATATTCTTAATAAATATTTCTACATATATCTTATGGTATTTTGGTACAATATATGGCCCAGATTATGAGTTTTGCGTTAGAGGCTGTGCGGTGCTAACGAGCAGTTTTCCATCACCGTTCACTTACCTGCAGCGCTGGTATTACGAGTTTTTACAAACCCGTCATTAAAAGACAAGAAGTGAGCGTTGAACAAAATTTTGTTCATTACCGCACTCCAATACCAGCGCTGCTTAAGTGAGCGGTGAGCTGGTGTAACGTGCTTGTGCACGATTTCTCCATAGGAATCAACGGGGAGAGCCGGCTGAAAAACACCTGCAAAAAAGCAGCGTAAAACTCCTTAATGCAGCCCCATTGATTTCTATGGGGAAATACATTTTATGTCTACACCTAACACCCTAACATGAACCCCGAGTCTAAACACCCCTAATCTTACACTTATTAACCCCTAATCTGCCGCCCCTGACATCGCCGACACCTACATTATAATTATTAACCACTAATCTGCCGCTCCGGATACCACCGCCACATACATTATACTTATGAACCCCTAATCTGCTGCCCCCAACATTGCCGAACCCTATATTATATTTATTAACCCCTACTCTGCTGCCCCCAATGTCGCCGCCACCTACCTACACTTATTAACCCTTACTGTCACCCCTAATGTCGCCGCCACTATAATAAACATATTAACCCCTAAACCGCCGCACTCCCGCCTCGCAAACATTAGTTAAATATTATTAACCCCTAATCTGCTGGCCCTACCTTCGCCGCCACCTACCTACATTTATAAACCCCTAATCTGCCACCCCCGACATCGCCGCCACCTACATTATAATTATTAACCCCTAATCTGCTGCCCCCAACATCGCCGAACCCTACATTATATTTATTAACCCCTACTCTGCCGCCCCCAATGTCGTTGCCACCTACCTACACTTATTAACCCCTAATCTGCCGCCCCAAAGGTTGCCGCCACTATAATAAACATATTAACCCCTAAACCATCGCACTCCCGCCTCGCAAATATTAGTTAAATATTATTAACCTCTAATCTGCCGGCCCTAACATCGCCGCCACCTACCTACATTTATTAACCCCTAAAGTTATTAACCCCTAAACCTAAGTCTAACCCTAAACCTAACACCCCCTAACTTAAATATAATTAAAAGAAATCAAAATAAATATTCCTATCATTAACTAAATTATTCCTATTTAAAACTAAATACCTGTAAAATAAACCCTAAACTAGCTACAATATACCTAATAGTTACATTGTAGCTAGTTTAGGATTTATTTTATAGGTAAGTATTTAGTTTTAAATAGGAATAATTTAGTTATTGATAGTAATTTTTATTTAGATTTCTTTTAATTATATTTAAGTTAAGGGGGCTAGGGTTAGACTTAGATTTAGGGGTTAATAACTTTAGTATAGTGGGGGCGACGTTGGGGGCGGCAGATTAGGGGTTAATAAATGTAGGTAGATGTTAGGGATGGCAGATTAGGGGTTAATAATATTTAACTAATGTTTGCGAGGCGGGAGTGCAGCGGTTTAGGGGTTAATATATTTATTATAGTGGCGGCGATGTCCGGTTCGGCAGATTAGGGGTTACATTTTTTTTTGTGTTTTTGCGATGCGGAAGGTCCTCGGTTTAGGGGTTAATAGGTAGTTTATGGGTGTTAGTGTACTTTTTAGCACTTTAGTTAAAAGTTTTATGCTACAGCGTTGTAGTGTAAAACTCTTAACTACTGGCTTTAGAATGTGTTACCAGTCTTGACAGGAGAGGGTCTACCGCTCACTTTTTGGCAGACTCATAATACCAGCACTATGCAAATCCCATTGAAAAAAGAGGATACGCAATTTACGTAAGTGGATTTGCGGTATTTCCAAGTCTGGCCAAAAAAGTGAGCGGTGAGCCTGTACCTTCAAGACTCGTAATACCAGCGGGCCTTAAAAAGCAGAGTTAGGACCGGCTAACGCTGCTTTTTAAGCCTATCGCAAAACTCGTAATCTAGCCGCATGTGTTTATATGTGTATAAATGTGTATAAATGTCTGTTTATATATTTATGTCATTATATGAATATATATGTATTCTGTATATATATATATATATATATATATATATATATACAAAACATGGGTGGGGTCAGCACTCTCAGGCTGGACCAGGTACACATCCTATGACCCTGTGCAACATGCACAGCCCTGGGTGCAAACCAGCACTCTCAGGAAGCTGCACTGTTACCAGAGCCACAGGCAGTTAACCCCAGTCAGGCCTGGGTGCAAGGCCCAAACAAGGAAAATTACAAAAAATAATTATTTTTTAATATAAACACACAGAAAAAGTCCAGCACTCACTCACAAGCTCTCAACTAAGATAAAAAGCAGCAATGGAAGAATTAGTTACCGCATCTGGCCAAATGGGAAAAGCCCAGGTACCTCGTCAAGGTTTCTTCCAAATAAACCTGGGTCCCTAAACAGTCACACAATGCAGGCTCACAATCAAACAACTGTGAAAAAAATGGAGGGTGCACAGGCTTATGTAATTTCCCAAACATATACAAAACATGGGTGGGGTCAGCACCCCTATATATATACACATACGTACATACATACACACACATTTATATATATATATATATATATGTATATGTGTATATGTGTATATGTGCATGTGTGTGTGTATGTTTTACAGTGAGAAATGTAATATAGTAGACGTACTGTGTCACCGTAGTGTACTAGTCAATCCCTATGTTTTTCAAACTACATTTGCCTGAGAGCATCACTATGTAGCAAGCACTGCAGGCCGTAATGATGAGGTTGTTTTTCACACGGTCTGCATTATTGTGAAATGGACGTAGATTTAGTTTACCTTCCCTGTCACTTTCAGTTTGATATATATTATTATCTACAGTTCTCCACAATAATGCAGAAGACCGTGTAGAAAACCCCTCTTTATCGCCTAGAGAAGCCTACTGTGCTTGCTAGATAGATAATATTATTACAGTCAGGGCCGGATTTCCCATTAGGCACAGTAGGCAGGTACCTACAGGTGCACTGCAGTGAGGGGCGCCTGCCAGCTGCCTGTATAAGGAGGAACAATGCAAAGGCCATTTTTTTTGTTGCACTTAAATTTAGTCAAATTAGCAAAGCAAACACCCCTTCCCCTCTGCTCCCTTCCTCCCTCCCCCTTTCAGACTAACATGTGTGTTTTTAAACCGGACCGGTGTGGTAAAGGGGTGACCCGGTGACAGGCAACTGAGAGATGTACAGTAAGCATCAGCAGGCACTGCCCCTCCTTCTCTCCCCATGCAGACTTCAAGGAGGTGATTTACTGCATATTTTGAAGCAGAAGTGCGCTGGCACAGTGGACAGAAGGTAGGGATTGTGGCTAATGTCTAAGGTGTTTGACTGTGCTTGTCACAGAGGATACATTAACTCACTCACCGCTGACAGCATTTTGCATAAAGTGTTGGGTTGCCTACAAATTCCTCTGAGGAAGCGTTAGTGAAACGCCGCGTCAGGGGTTCCTTTGTTTTAATGTGCTCTCCTTGTTGAATTTAGAATGTTAAACTAAATTTAATAAGTATCCTCACTTGAGTTCAAAATTGTCTTAGAGGCAGTCTCGCTAGAATCATAGGCCTAGATTTGGAGTTTGGCGGTAGCCGTGAAAACCAGCGTTAGAGGCTCCTAACGCTGGTTTTAGGCTACCGCCGGTATTTGGAGTCAGTCAGGAAAGGGTCTAACGCTCACTTTTCAGCCGCGACTTTTCCATACCACAGATCCCCTTACGTCAATTGCGTATCCTATCTTTTCAATGGGATCTTCCTAACTCCAGTATTTAGAGTCGTGTCTGAAGTGAACGTTAGAAATCTAACGACAAAACTCCAGCCGCAGAAAAAAGTCAGTAGTTAAGAGCTTTCTGGGCTAACGCCGGTTCATAAAGCTCTTAACTACTGTGCTCTAAAGTACACTAACACCCATAAACTACCTATGTACCCCTAAACCGAGCCCCCCCCACATCGCCGACACTCGATTAAATTTTTTTAACCCCTAATCTGCCGACCGCCACCTACGTTATCCTTATGTACCCCTAATCTGCTGCCCCTAACACCGCCGACCCCTATATTATATTTATTAACCCCTAACCTGCCCCCCTCAACGTCGCCTCCACCTGCCTACACTTATTAACCCCTGATCGGAACAGCCAATCGGATTGAACTTGATTCTGATTGGCTGATTCCATCAGCCAATCAGAATATTCCTACCTTAATTCCGATTGGCTGATAGAATCCTATCAGCCATTCGGAATTAGAGGGACGCCATCTTGGATGACATCATTTAAAGGAACCATCAGTCGTCGGTTGAAGAGGATGTTCCGCGTCGGCTTGGAAGAAGATGGTTCCGCTCCGCTCCAGAAGAAAGAAGATTGAAGATGCGGCTTGATAGAAGACTTCATCCAGATGATGGACTTCCGACTTCAGCCCGAGGATGGATTTCTTCAGTCGCCGCTTGGATCCAGACTTCAGCCCGAGGATGGACGTCACTCTTCAGCCCCCCGCTTGGGCTTGGATCAACACTTCCGAGGCTTGGATCAAGACTTCCGAGGACGGATCGATGAACCTGGCAGGGTGAAGATAAGGTAGGAAGATCTTCAGGGGCTTAGTGTTAGGTTTATTTAAGGGGGGTTTGGGTTAGATTAGGGGTATGTGGGTGGTGGGTTGTAATGTTTGGGGGGGGTATTGTATGTTTTTTTTTTACAGGCAAAAGAGCTGAATTTCTTGGGGCATGCCCCGCAAAGGGCCCTGTTCAGGGCTGGTAAGGTAAAAGAGCTTTGAACTTTTTTAATTTAGAATAGGGTAGGGCATTTTTTATTTTGGGGGACTTTGTTATTTTATTAGGGGGCTTAGAGTAGGTGTAATTAGTTTAAAATTGTTGTAATATTTTTCTAATGTTTGTAAATATTTTTTTATTTTTTGTAACTTAGTTCTTTTTTATTTTTTGTACTTTAGTTAGTTTATTTCATTGTATTTATTTGTAGATATTGTATTTAAATAATTTATTGATAGTGTAGTGTTAGGTTTAATTGTAGGTAATTGTTGGTATTTTATTTAATTAATTTATTGATAGTGTAGTGTAAGGTTTAATTGTAACTTAGGTTAGGATTTATTTTACAGGTAATTTTGTAATTATTTTAACTATTTTAGCTATTAAATAGTTCTTAACTATTTAATAGCTATTGTACCTGGTTAAAATAAATACAAAGTTACCTGTAAAATAAATATAAATCCTAAAATAGCTATAATATAATTATAATTTATATTGTAGCTGTATTAGGATTTATTTTACAGGTAAGTATTTAGCTTTAAATAGGAATAATTTATTTAATAAGAGTTAATTAATTTCGTTAGATTTAAATTATATTTTACTTAGGGGGGTGTTAGTGTTAGGGTTAGACTTAGCTTTAGGGGTTAATACATTTATTAGAATAGCGGTGAGCTCCAGTCGGCAGATTAGGGGTTAATGTTTGAAGTTAGGTGTCGGCGATGTTAGGGAGGGCAGATTAGGGGTTAATACTATTTATTATAGGGTTATTGAGGCGGGAGTGAGGCAGATTAGGGGTTAATAACTTTATTATAATAGCGGTGCCGTCCGGTCGGCAGATTAGGGGTTAATAAGTGTAGGCAGGTGGAGGCGACGTTGTGGGGGGCAGATTAGGGGTTAATAAATATAATATAGGGGTTGGCGGTGTTAGGGGCAGCAAATTAGGGGTACATAGGGATAATGTAAGTAGCGGCGGTTTACGGAGCGGCAGATTAGGGGTTAAAAATAATATGCAGGGGTCAGCGATAGCGGGGGCGGCAGAATAGGGGTTAATAAGTGTAAGGTTAGGGGTGTTTAGACTCGGGGTACTTGTTAGGGTGTTAGGTGCAGACGTAGGAAGTGTTTCCCCATAGACAACAATGGGGCTGCGTTAGGAGCTGAACGCGGCTCTTTTGCAGGTGTTAGGTTTTTTTTCAGCTCAAACAGCCCCTTTGTTTTCTATGGGGGAATCGTGCACGAGCACGTTTTTGAGGCTGGCCGCATCCGTAAGCAACTCTGGTATCGAGAGTTGAAGTTGCGTTAAATATGCTCTACGCTCCTTTTTTGGAGCCTAACGCAGCCATTCTGTGGACTCTCAATACCAGAGTTATTTTAAAGGTGCGGCCAGAAAAAAGCCAGCGTTAGCTACGCGGGTCGTTACCGACAAAACTCTAAATCTAGCCGATAGGCTATATACCCATAGCTGTAACTTGTTGTTATATTTCATCAATGTATTGGTTGTAAAGCTTCACTACCGTGAATAAGAGATCAATCAACTTTATGTTCATAGCATGTGTGGTTTATTAACGTACTAGATGCACCTATAGTGCTTTATCAGAGCAACAGGTAGAACAACATAATAACCTCAAATGACTTAAAGGGACAGTTTACCCAAAAAGTGTTCAATTTTTAAATACAATAGCAGGAATAGTTAAGTATAGTGGTGCTGAACATTCTGTTTTAATCATGCTCTATATTTAGAAATATTTTTTTGAAATGTCTGTTTACAACTTACATTGCCTAAACCCCTTAGAATATTTTCTGGCCGTGCGGCCAGTCTGCTGTTACTCCCCCTCAGTGCATTGCTCATGTGCTGTCCTCTCCTACAGCTATTGCAACAAGATGCCTGATGAGCTGTGCCTTATGGCTTGAGCACACAAAATATTTAAATACATTGTATAGCTGCTGTTTTATGCTTAGATGCTGTGGCTGCCCTTACAAAATACCTATGTGTAATAAACATCAGAGCTTTCACTGCAGACATCGTCTCTGTAAGATTGATGAGACTGGGACCGGACAGGCTGTGGATACGGCAAGAGAAGCAGAGAAATCACTTCAGCTAAACTTTTCAGCCTGCTTGTAACCTGATACAGCTAGACCGGGTAGTGAGCAGATTTCTCTGCTTGTCTTGCCATATCGTTCTACAGCCAGTCAGTCACATCAATCTTACAGAGACGATGTCTGCAGTTAAAGCTCTGACATTTATTACACATAGGAATTTTAAAAAGTGACTTATTTTCATTGTTTAGCAAGAATTAGAGAGGATTTGGGTAGGCAAATTTCTAATGTTCATTTGACATAGGAATTTGCATATAGTCTATGATTGGAGGGTGGGTGTGCTAGACTAAAGCACAGCTCAGCCCTTTCCTGGAGGAGTGCCAGCACTGTGGAAAATACTCACAAGAACAGGAATAAAAAGCTAACATTTTCAAAATGTATTGTTAACAAGTTTAGCTATATAGGTCTAATTTCTTTAGTCACTTTATTACCTTTAGGAACAAAAGCTTGTGGTTGCTGTGTAAACTGGCCCTTTAACCTAGGAAAAACAAAATTTATGCTTACGTGATAAATTTATTTCTCTTGTGGTGTATCCAGTCCACGGATCATCCATTACTTGTGGGATATTCTCCTTCCCAACAGGAAGCTGCAAGAGGATCACCCACAGCAGAGCTGTCTATATAGCTCCTCCCCTAACTGCCACTCCCAGTCATTCGACCGAAGACAAGCAAGAGAAAGGAGAAACTATAGGGTGCAGTGGTTTCTGTAGTTTAAAAATAAAACACACCTGCCTTAAAATGACAGGGTGGGCCATGGACTGGATACACCACAAGAGAAATAAATTTATCAGGTAAGCATAAATTTTGTTTTCTCTTGTAAGGTGTATCCAAGTCCACGGATCATCCATTACTTGTGGGATACCAATACCAAAGCTATAGGACACGGATGAAGGGAGGGATAAGGCAGGTGCTTAAACGGAAGGCACCACTGCCGGCAAGACCTTTCTCCCAAAAATAGCCTCCGAAGAAGCAAAAGTATAAAATTTATAGAATTTTGAAAAAGTATGAAGCGAAGACCAAGTCGCCGCCTTACAAATCTGTTCAACAGAAGCCTCATTTTTAAAAGCCTATGTGGAAGCTACCGCTTTAGTAGAATGAGCTGTAATCCTTTCAGGAGGCTGCTGGCCAGCAGTCTCATAAGCTAAGCGTATTATACTCCTTAGCCAAAAAGAAAGAGAAGTTGCCGAAGCCTTTTGGCCTCTCCTCAGTCCAGAGTAGACAACAAACAATGCAGATGTTTGACGAAAATCTTTAGTTGCTTGTAAATAAAACTTTAAAGCACAAACCACGTCAAGATTGTGTAAAAGACATTCCTTCTTTGAAGAAGGATTAGGACACAGTGACGGTACAACAATCTCCTGATTGATATTTTTATTAGATACCACCTTAGGTAGAAAACCAGGTTTGGTACGTAACACTACCTTATCTGCATGAAAATTGAGATAAGGGGAATCACATTGTAAAGCAGATAACTCCGAAACTCTTAGAGCCGAGGAGATAGCTACTAAAAACAGAACTTTCCAAGATAAGAGCTTAATATCTATGGAATGCAAAGGTTCAAACGGAACCCCTTGAAGAACCTTAAGAACTAAATTTAAACTCCAAGGCGGAGCAACAGGTTTAAACACAGGCTTGATTCTGACTAACGCCTGCACGTCTGGAACCTCAGCCAGACGTTTGTGCAAAAGAATAGACAGAGCAGAAATCTGTCCCTTTAAGGAACTAGCTGACAAACCCTTCTCCAATCCTTCTTGGAGAATAGATAATATCCTAAGAATCCTGACCTTACTCCATGAGTAACCCTTGGATTCACACCAATGAAGATATTTACACCATATCTTATGATAGATTTTCCTGGTGACAGGCTTTCGCGCCTGTATTTAAGTATCAATGACCGACTCGGAGAAACCACGCTTTGATAAAATCAAGCGTTCAATCTCCAAGCAGCTAGCCGCAGAGAAATTAGATTTGGATGGTTGAAAGGACCCTGAAGTAGAAGGTCCTGTCTCAGAGGTAGAGTCCATGGTGGAAAGGATGACATGTCCACAAGATCTGCATACCAAGTCCTGCGTGGCCACGCAGTTGCTATCAAAATCACAGATGCTCTCTCCTGCTTGACCTTGGCAATCAGACGAGGGAGCAGAGGAAACGGTGGAAACACATAAGCCAGGTTGAAGGACCAAGGCGCTGCTAGAGCATCTATCAGTGCTGCCTTGAGATCCCTGGACCTGGATCCGTAACAAGGAAGCTTGGCGTTCTGTCGAGATGCCATGAGATCCAGTTCTGGTTTGCCCCAATGTTGAATCAACTGTGCAAACACCTCTGGATGGAGCTCCCACTCCCCCGGATGAAAAATCTGTCGATTTAGAAAATCTGCCTCCCAGTTCTCTACTCCTGGGATATGGATAGCTGATAGATGGCAAGAGTGAATCTCTGCCCATCGAATTATCTTTGAAACCTCCAACATCGCTAGGGAACTCCTTGTTCCCCCTTGATGGTTGATGTAAGCTACAGTCGTGATGTTGTGCGACTGAAATCTGATGAACCTCACTGCCGCTAGCTGAGGCCAAGCCTGAAGAGCATTGAATATTGCTCTTAGTTCCAGAATGTTTATCGTAAGGAGTGCCTCCTCCTGAGTCCACGACCCCTGAGCCTTCAGAGAGTTCCATACTGCACCCCAGCCCAGAAGGCTGGCATCTGTTGTTACTATTGTCCAAACTGGCCTGTGGAAGGTCATACCTTTGGACAGATGGACCGGAGATAGCCACCAGAGAAGAGAATCCCTGGTCTCTTGATCCAGATTTAGTAGAGGGGACAAATCTGTGTAATCCCCATTCCACTGACTGAGCATGCAGAGTTGCAGCGATCTGAGATGTAGGCGGGCAAAGGAACTATGTCCATTGCCGCTACCATTAAGCCGATTACTTCCATACACTGAGCCACCGAAGGGCGAGAAGTAGAATAAAGAACGCGGCAGGAATTTAGAAGTTTTGACAACCTGGCCTCTGTCAGGTAAATCCTAATTTCTACAGAATCTATCAGAGTTCCCAGGAAGGAAACTCTTGTGAGGGGATAGAGAACTCTTTTTTTCATTCACTTTCCACCCATGAGACCTCAGGAATGCCAGAACAATGTCCGTATGGGACTTGGCAATTTGTAAATTCGACGCCTGTATCAGAATGTCGTCTAAGTAAGGGGCTACTGCTATGCCCCGCAGCCTTAGGACCGCCAGTAGTGACCCCAGAACCTTCGTAAAGATTCTTGGTGCCGTAGCTAACCCAAAGGGAAACTGGTAATGCCTGTCTAGGAAGGCAAACCTGAGAAACCGATGATGATCTTTGTGTATCGGAATGTGAAGATAAGCATCCTTTAAGTCCACTGTAGTCATGTATTGACCCTCCTGGATCATAGGTAGGATGGTTCGAATAGTCTCCATCTTGAAAGATGGGACCCTGAGAAATTTGTTTAGGATCTTTAGATCTAAGATTGGTCTGAAGGTTCCCTCTTTCTTGGGAACCACAAATAGATTTGAATAGAAGCCTTGCCCCTGTTCCTCCTTTGGAACTGGGTGGATCACTCCCATAACTAGGAGGTCTTGAACACAATGTAAGAATGCCTCTCTCTTTATCTGGTCTGCAGATAATTGTGAGAGGTGAAATCTTCCTTTTGGGGAAGAAGCTTTGAAGTCCAGAAGATATCCCTGGGACACAATTTCCAATGCCCATGGATCCTGGACATCTCTTGCCCAAGCCTGGGCGAAGAGAGAAAGTCTGCCCCCTACTAGATCCGTTACCGGATCGGGGGCAGATCTTTCATGCTGTCTTAAGGGCTCCATTTATCATTGTTTGGAGAAATCCGACTTTCAGTTCTCTAAGAAGTTCTCCGCAGCTCGCCCTCTGTGAGGCGCACTTGTGCGCCAATATTTATCAAAAAACTGGTCGTATTATACCGCTTTTTTCCAAAGTCGAGATGCGGCGTGTTAATGATAAATCTCGACTATATTTACCATTCCATCATCGTAAAAAAGTGCATATTTTTGGTATTTTCCTTTTTTATTATAGGCATTCTTTTTATTTGTTGTAATTTAAGGTTATATAAACATTTATATTTGTAATATGAATTGAACAAATTTCTATATTATTATTCTTTTTGTGTTTTTTTTACAAACCACAACCTTTTACTACTATTCCACGTTATTTTTAACAGATGGCTTACATATTACAAAGTCATTTTTTTTGGTTTATCTACTTAACACACCGCATGCAGACCTTTTTCTACTATTCAACGTTATTTTTAACACATGTCTTACTTATTACAAAGTCATGTGTTTTGGTTTCTCTACATTACACACCCCATACAGACCTTTTAGGCCTCCATTTATCATGATAAATGGAGCCCATACTATTATTCCACGTTATTTTAACACGTTTCACATATTACAAAGTCCTTATTTTTTGGTTTATCTACTTTAGACACCCCATACAGACCTTACTATTATTCTACGTTATTTTAGCACATGTCTTACAAAGTCTTGTTTTTTTGTCTTTTGTTTAGCTATTTTAGACACCCCATGCAGACCTTTAACTATTATTCCTTTTGATTTTCAACACGTCTTTTATCTTTACCAACTAATTTGTTTTTCTCTACCTACTTTACACAACCCCTCTAGACATTTCACTACTATTATTCTTTTCAAATTAACGTCTTACATTGACCTAATCTTACACTTTCATTGATAAGATGTTTCAATTCATTGATAAGATGTTTCAATATATATTACACAATAACGACAATTGTTTATATTTGTTAAATAATATGCATTTATTCTGTATATAAAATAAAATAAAAAAAAATGTTGCCAGCACATTCATAAATTTTTTAGTAACACATAAATGAAAAAGTTACATGTTTTCATATTTCAGCCTCATTTTCCTGACTGCTGAGTAACTGCTTATCAGTCCAGTTTCAGCTTTAAGCAGGACTTCAAGGAGCTCTTTTTTGCCTATTACAATTTTTTCATCATCCGGAACTAAAAAATAAAAAATATATATATATTTTGATTATTTTGAATAGCATTTATAGACATGAGAGTAAAAAAAATATCTGTCAATGGAATTACCAACAGCAATAACATTATAATATTGAGGTGACTGAGAGTCTTCATCGTGTACCTCTAAGTTTATTAAATTTTGTTGAGTTTCTTCAAAAAACAAAATTTTGATTACAATGTATTGATAATGTAATTTTAAAATATATCTATCTTACACAATATTTTTCTCTCTATCTATGTTATCTTTCAATTAATTTTATTTCTATATTTACATCTGTCTTTTTTGATCTATATACATCTATCTATCTATCTATCTATCTATCTATCTATCTATCTATCTATATATATATTGATCTATCTATATATATATATATATATATATTGATATATATATAAAAAATATGTGTTTGTGTTTTTATATATATATATATATATATATTTTTGTTTTTTAAAAAAATATATACACATTAATAAAATTGATATATATATGTGTATATATATATATATATATATATATATATATATATATATATATATATATATATATATGCATACATATCAATTGTTTTATATATATATATATATATATATATATATATATATATATATATAAAAATATAATGTTTTTATAATGGATATATCAACATAAAAAAAATAAAAAATCACCTGATGTTCCTTGATGAACCTCATCTTCTTCATGGCCCTCCTCGTCCTCTTGTTCCAAATGTTCTTCATCTTGTTCCAAATGTTCTTCTGACTCTGTAGGCTCTACATGTCCTAAAATTATTATTACAAATAAATTTATATTTATAAAATATATATGTTAAAGAAATCTCAAAGAATTTTTTTTTAGATTACCTTCAATGTTATCGATATCTTCTTCTCCTTGCTCATCCATTGCATTATTATTTGGAGTGCTATTATCTATAGCATTATAAAAAAAAATAGTTAAAAGATAAATTTACTTTAATACCTGTCTTTGAATTTTTTTTTTTTCTCGACATTACAGTTACATTTTTTATACCTGTGTCTTGAGTCCTATCTTCATCCATAAAAACTGTGGGCAATGGGTCTGATTCCCCTTCAGAACTAGAATTGGTATCAATGGGAAGAAGGTACCTTGGAGCTCTTCTTCTTTTGACTATTAAAAAATATAAAATAAAAAATTTGTGAAAATATATTCTTAAAAATCCAAACACACAAAAAATTTGTCTGAAAATCCTATAAAAACTTGATTCATTCACACTTATCTGCAGGCAATGGTAATCTTTTAATCCTATTATTGTTTAACTTGTTTATCTTATTGAAAATATTCCAATTAAAAACTATACATTTTTAATACTTAAGATTATATAATTAAACTATATTTATATCTATATTGCTTACATTTTTTAAGATAACTCTTTATCAAAGTGCGCATTTTAGATTGCCTCCGGTACAAGTCGTTATATCTTTTCAGACATTGTTTCCTCGTTCGTTTTTGCCCAGAGACTCTCCTTACTCTTCGCACCATTTCACAGAGAATTCGGTTTCTTGTGTCCTGGTCCAAAGTGAAAATCCCTTTCCTTTTTTTTGGAAAATATTTATCCATAGTGTAAGAAATAATCAATAATTCTCCAATAGAGAACTTCTTGGATCGTGGCATTTTCTAAATATTATTCAATCTCTACTCACTGACGGGACTAATTTTTTTTTTTTAAATGCGCAATTTTGTAAGCTAATACCTATTTTTACAAATAGCACTCAATTTGGATACATATTTTGTAAAATATTATCAAGAATCGTATTTTAGTATACAACTTGATGTTTTTTTTTATCCATTTTAATAACAATGAAACATTGTATAGAACTGCGCCACAACAGCACTATTTTTTGGGCAACATTAACAAATGTTACATGTATCCGTTGATAAGGTGAAATAAAATTAAAGATACATATAACAATTTAATGATATTTAAATTTAATATTGTTATTCATAACAAAATTATCTTTATTTACATGTAAAATTGTTATTAAAAACAAAAATGGAAATCCAGGTATTCCATATTAAAAATAAACTGCGACATATCTTTCCAGAACATCAGACAGTATACGCCCATTTTCATCAACTACATTTAGATACTTTTTTGGAAACCGTTATAAAAGAAAACTTTATTCAGTTTGTATCAACACTTTAGTTATTTTTTGCGCTCTATTGTATCACATTTTTACAATGGCATCTTCCCAAGCTGGAAAGACCAAAAGCGGGAGAAGTATCATGTTCACTCATCGGCAGAATTGTATTTTGGTCGAAGCTGTGATCGAACACTACGATGAAATCATTGGGTACCAAGCAAGAACTGTAAACCCACAGAGAAAGAGAACAATTTGGACACAAATCAGTAGATCTGTTTCAGCTGAAGGAAGTTTTCCTAAGGATGTGCGGGCTTGTCGGAAGAGAGTAACTGATATTAGAAAAAACATAAAGAAAAAGGTTTGCAGGGAAAAGCAATCTGCCAAAGGAACCGGTGGAGGCCCTGGATATAGGGCCGAATTAACGGACTTTGAACAGATGCTTTATGCCCGGATGGGTGATGCCGTTGTGGTTGGCCTGGATGTCCCAGCAGACACTATGGATTTTAGAGGTAAGTTAAATGTAAACGACACCAAAATTTTGTTGTTCATGATTTAAAAAAAGAGAATGAAAAACTATATATCTTTATTATTGAAATCTATTATGTAATTATTTTGATTCAATAGATATTCCTTTATGGAAAGTATATGTAGATATGCTCACTATCTCTTTAATTTTGTAGATTTCTGCTATTGGATATTAAAATTGTGATTAGTTTACATTTTTATTTGTCAGATAAGGATTATGGAGAAAATGGAGACATGAACTATATTAAAATTAATCTAGTCAGTGTTATAACTATCTATTGTCTATCGAAATCGATCTAAATATTTGAAATTGTGTTTTTATCTATAATTATTGAAATTTAATACAAGTATATTTATATTATTTAGAGCAAGAAGATGAGGGACGTCAGGAAGAGGAGATTGATGCACAAGAGGATCAACCTTTGGAAAATGAATTCACCTCACAAGACCAAGAACCCTCCACATCCACAGTACAAAGAGAAGAAGGGGAGAGTAAGTTATTTGTAAAAAACAAACAATAGTTGTTATATATTTTAATAATGATTAAAAACCAGATGAGCACTGATGATAACTTGTGGTCTAATGTATATTTTGATTGTATAAATCGATGCAGTTGATATTCTAATATTATTTTTATGTTGTTGTAGGTGTTCGTGCTTTACTACAATCGATGCAGGACAATTCTATATTATTATTCGAGGGTAGGTTGTCTTCTAATTTAATTGTCATGTTATTTTTTTATTTTTTTTTAAGAATTTAACCTATTAATAATACATATTTTCCATGTCATACAGAAGATCAGGTTGAAATCAATTTGGAACCTCTGGTTGAGGATTCGGTATGTCCAGAAGATGAGGATGAGACTCAGGTTGAGGGACAAACATCAGAGGGACCAACACCACCAAATCTAGAAACTCCTCAGAATATCATGGTCAATGACTCTGAAGAAGATGAAAGACCAGAACAATTGATAAACCCAGAAGATGTCACAGGCAGGGTAAATGATATCCAAAACCTCACAGACATGGCATTGGGGTTCAGGAATGAGCAAAGTGCATTTTTTAAAGAACTGATCAGATTACAAGAAGAAAGAAATGCAATTTTAAAAGCTGATTCCGAATTTAAGAGGGATTATTCCAAAAAGAAATTAGAAATTTTGAATCGAAGATTTCCGACTCAATAATTAATTATTAATATTTCTTGTTTTTGCACTTTAATGTTCCAATTTTTTTTCATGTTGAAAAGTTAAACACTAGAATTTGGTTACAGTTTAAGTTATTTTAGAAAAAATGTTACATGTTTCAGTATTCAAGTTTTTGTTATTACAATAAAAATGTTATTTAAAATACAAAAAAGAATTAAGGCTGTTTGTTTGTTCGTTCAAAAAATTTTTATTAAAAGAAGAAAAACAAAAATTTTTTAATAACAAATAAACACAACTTTTTTTTTTCATCTGTCTGATTATATAACAGTAGTGATGATTGTTATTGTCCAATTTTCAAAAAACTCCTGTGTTATCCGTGGTTTCTGTAATACAATGGTAAAAGATAATTAGCAATCCAGAAATATAATACTAATTCTTTGCCCCACCCACACCCAAAAAAAAAAAATTACTTACATGAAAAGTATCTCTCAATAATTTCCATACGATTTTGAACACCGGCCCTAGTAGTGTGCCTGTTTAATATTTGTTGGGGGACATAGATGTCATCTGGTTGATCCTCAAGACACAAATCATCATCGTTAACTTGAGATATTGCAATATTATGTAACATGCAGCATACTAAAATAATGTCATTGCACTTCTCTGGTGAGTATTGCAAGTCTCCCCCTGACCTGTCCAACACACGAAATCTCATCTTCAACACACCGAAGGTTCTCTCGATAGCACTTCTTGTACTACGGTGTGACTCGTTGAATTTGATCTCTGCACGTGTATGGGGCGATGGTACTGGTGTCAGAAGCCAAGGCCTACACGGATAACCACTATCACCTACAAATAAAAAAATTAAAAGAATTATTAAATTGGAATAACAATCTATATGCACTTTTAGAAATACAGAAATTAATGAAATAAATAATAACATAAATGAAAAGATCATAAAATTAATTTTCACAAAAAAAAAGGTCTAAAGTGTATATACATCTAACTAAAAATCTATGTCCTTCAAAGTTGAAAACCAAAATTAAACATAAAAACAATAACAACAACAAATATGAAGTTAAACTCACCCAATAGCCAACCATGGGGCATGTCTCCACGTTCAAACGATGTAAATAATGCTGATTGTTTGAGGATATGGTAATCGTGGCAGGAACCTGGAAATCCTGAACGCACAGCCCAAATTTTGAGGTTGGCATCACAAACAGCCTGAACATTCAGTGAATGGAAGCTTTTTCTATTCCTGTATTGCTCCTCCCTTAAAGCTGGTGGTCTTAAAGCTATGTGTGTGCAATCAATTGCACCAAGAACATTAGGCATACCAGCTACTTGATAAAAAGATGCCTTAACTGTGTGCCATTCTTGCACATTCCTGGGTACAAAAATAAACTTCTTCAGATGTTTCAAAACTGCTTTTAAAACAATTCTTAGATGCCTGCAAAATGAAGGCTGGCTAATGCCCACCACAGCACTAGAGACTGCCTGAAATGAACCAGTTGACAAGAAATGCAAAACTGCTAATAATTTTAAAAGTCCAGGTATCGCCCTTGTTCTTCTTGTCCTAGGGTCTATGTCATTTTGGATCAGAGAGTAAAGATTTATAATACTCTCCCTATTTATACGAAATCTTTGCTTTATCTCCTTATCAGACAATGCCTGTAGTCCACACCGGGGTAAAAAAACTCTAGGCACTCTTTGGCGTCTCCGTATGGGCATATTACCATCATCAAGACGATTTTCACGGCCCCTTGCCAAAGAAATAGCAGCCAACAGCAGAAAATATTCCATCTTCTCTCTCACAAAAAATGAAGTAAATGAAATGTTCTCCTCAGTGGATATGGAGAACTTTGGAGGGCGTAATTGTAGGAGAATATTAGGTTCTCCCATGGCGCAAAATAGTGATAAATATGAAATTTGGCGATCTGTTAGTCGATTTGATGAAAATACGACCGAAAAAGCGCTGTTTTAAGCTTCAATCGGCGCACATGTGCGCCTTGGCGAGATAGAATAGAGTGGTCGGATTTTTCGGTCGAAAATCAGTTTTTTTAGTCGTATTTTGTTTTAATACATAGGAGAGAATTTACGCCGGCGTATTTATAGGCGTAAATGTAGGAGAATTGCAATGATAAATGGAGCCCTTAGAGGCAGCAGCAGGCTTCTTGGCCTGCTTACCTTTGTTCCAAGCCTAGTTAGGTCTCCAGACCGGCTTGGACTGGGCAAAATTTCCCTCTTGTATTGTATTAGAGGAAGTTGATGCCGCGCTCGTCTTAAAGTTTTGAAAGGCACGAAAATTCGTTTGTTTGGTCCTTAATTTGTTATACCTATCCTAAGGAAGGGCATGACCTTTTCCTCCAGTAATATCAGAAATGATCTCCTTCAGTCCAGGCCCGAATAGGGTCTGCCCCTTGAAGGGAATGTTGAGAAGCTTAGACTTTGAAGTAACGTCAGCTGACCAGGATTTAAGCCATAGTGCCCTACGCGCCTGAATAGCAAAACCTGAGTTCTTAGCAGTTAGTTTAGTTAAATCAACAACGCCGTCAGAAACAAATTAATTGGCTAGCTTAAGCGCTTTAAGCTTGTCAAGTATATCATCCAATGGGGTTTCTACCTGTAAGGCCTCTTCCAGAGACTCAAACCAGAAGGCCGCAGCAGCAGTGACCGTGGCAATGCATGCAAGAGGCTGGAGAATAAAACCCTGTTGAATAAACATTTTCTTAAGGTAACCCTCTAACTTTTTATCCATTGGATCTAGGAAAGCACAACTGTCCTCGACGGGGATAGTTGTACGCTTAGCTAGGGTAGAAACTGCTCCCTCCACCTTAGGGACCGTTTGCCAAGTCCTGTGTAGCGGCATCTATTGGAAACATTTTCTTAAAAACAGGAGGGGGAGAGAACGGTACACCTGGTCTATCCCATTCCTTAGTAATAATTTCTGAAAACCTCTTAGGTATTGGAAAAACATCAGTGTAAACATGCACTGTTTAGTATTTATCCAATCTACACAATTTCTCTGGCACTATAATGGTGTCACAGTCATCCAGAGTAGCTAAAACCTCCCTGAGCAACACGCGGAGGTGTTCAAGCTTAAATTTAAATGTAGACATATCAGAATCAGGTTGAAGCATCTTCCCTGAGTCAGAAAAATCACCCACAGATAGAAGCTCTCCTGCCTCAGCTTCTGCATATTGTGAGGGGATATCAGACATAGCTACTAAAGCGTCAGAGTGCTCTGTATTTCTTCTAGCCCCAAAGCTGTCTCGCTTTCCTTGTAACCCTGGTAGTTTGGACAATACCGCTGTAAGGGTATGATCCATAACTGTCGCCATGTCTTGTAAAGTAAACGCCATGGGCGCGCTAGATGTACTTGGCGCCTCTTGAGCGGGCGTCCCTTGAGCGGGAGTCAAAG
Source organism: Bombina bombina (assembly GCF_027579735.1). Taxonomy (NCBI): domain Eukaryota; kingdom Metazoa; phylum Chordata; class Amphibia; order Anura; family Bombinatoridae; genus Bombina; species Bombina bombina. The sequence goes on from NC_069499.1 coordinate 1,219,077,738, forward strand.
GTTCTGACACGTGGGGCGAGTTAGTCGGCATAACTTCCCCCTTGTCAGTTTCCTCTGGTGATAAATCTTTTAAAGCCAGAATATGATCTTTATAACTTAAAGTAAAATCAGTACATTTGGTACATATTCTAAGAGGGAGTTCCACAATGGCTTCTAAACATAATGAACAAGGAGTTTCCTCTATGTCAGACATGTTTAAACAGACTAGCAATGAGACCAGCAAGCTTGGAAAACACTTTAATAAATGTAAACAAGCAAAAAATAAAAACGGTACTGTGCCTTTAAGAGAAACAAAAAATGTCAGAAATTGAACAGAGCATTGCACCCACTTGCAAATGGATGATTAACCCCTTAGTTTCAAAACCGGATCAAAAAAACGATAAACGTTTTTCAACAGTCAAAACAAACTGCCACAGCTCTGCTATGGCCCTACCTGCCCATACTATTACTTTGGAAGGCACAAAAACCCTTTAGAGAGGTCCTAAGTGTTCAGGGGACTCCTTCAGGGAAACTGGATGTCTCAAGCTGCAAAATCTAATGCGCATTTAGGCGCGAAAATAGGCCCCTCCCAACCTGTATTCACAGTGAGAGGGCCTAACAAAACTATCCCTAGGCAAAATCTAGCCAGCCATGTGGAAAAAACTGGGCCCCAATAAAGTTTTATCACCAATATGTAGAAAAAAACGTTTAAACACTTCCAGCAAACGTTATCTTATTTTTCAGTAATGTGAGAAAGTAATAAGAATATTACCCTTTACAGCTAGCATGATACTAGTCATTATTAAATCACTGTAATCAGGCTTACCGTAAATAAATCCGGTATTAACAGCATTTTCTAGCATATTCATTTCTCTAGAAAAATTTAAACTGCACATACCTCATAGCAGGAGACCCTGCACGCCATTCCCCCAACTGAAGTTTCCTATCTCTTCAGTTATGTGTGAGAACAGCAATGGATCTTAGTTACAACCTGCTAAGATCATCAAAGACCACAGGCAGACTCTTCTTCAACTTTCTGCCTGAGGCTAAAATAGTACAACTCCGGTACCATTTGAAAATAAACTTTTGATTGAAGATAAACTAAATAAATACACCACTTCTCTCTAGCTACTTCCTTTCTTGTTGAGAGCTGCAAGAGAATGACTGGGAGTGGCAGTTAGGGGAGGAGCTATATAGACAGCTCTGCTGTGGGTGATCCTCTTGCAGCTTCCTGTTGGGAGGGAGAATATCCCACAAGTAATGGATGATCCGTGGACTGGATATACCTTACAAGAGAAAGAGGAAGTTTTACACCCCAGTTGCACTCTAATCACAGTTTTAATAACAAACCTGCAAACTTAAAATAAGGTACAACCAATAATTCAAATCCTATATCCGTTGACAGGAGTACAGCTCCCTGGAGGTATTATTGTGCTATTCTTAAAAAAATTACAGCTTGTACAAAAGAGCCAAAGTAATTTCAATGTAAAAACTCAGTGTTGCAAACTCTTTACATACCTAACGTGAAGTCCTAATAAGATCTCCAATAATTAAAACACAGCAAGTCAGATGAATATAAACTTCCAAATATTGATCTATCTAGTACTCAGAGATACTACTGAAACCAAGTCCCTCAATGATTCAGTAAACTCAGCACAAGCTACATGCAAGACAATTTAAAGAGGTATTACCTTTGCACACTTGAATCAGCAATACCTCAGTTATATTTGAAACTCAAGCCGAAATAAGGCTAAACAGTATCCAATATCAAATATAACACTCAGTAATAAATATAAACAGAATTATACTATTACTGATTTAGAGGATACCTATATTCTAACATATTAATACAACAATACACAGGAGAAGTGTTTTTAATCTTTGTGGGCAGCAGAACACCATTCAAATTTGCTGTCTTTTTTTTTAATGAATAACAGCTATTTTTTATTCTCTGCACCATATCTTGATTTATAAGAATACTTACAGTGTAAAGAAGCATACTTTTTTGCCATACTCACACATCGTGAGTTATGTCTACCTACGTTTAATTATTTATTATGCTTACACACTGCGCCTTTAAGTGAACTAGAACAGACATATGTAAATACACACTTACTCTAACAAGACACTAAAGGTGAGATTTAAAAATTTCAATATTATATTTTTTTGTTCCAATTTATTCACAAATTGTATTTCAGGCACAAGCCTGACTAGCAGCTCTTAACGTCAAATTAGCAAAGCAAACACCCCTTCCCCTCTGCTCCCTTCCTCTTCTAAGTGTTCTGTATTTTAAGGGACGGGTGGCAACTCTATTTCAGACTAACATGTGTGTTTTTGTTTTTAAACCGGACTGGTGTGGTAAAGGGGTGACCCGGTGTCAGGCAACTGAGAGATGTACAGTAAGCATCAGCAGGCACTGCCCCTCCTTCTCTCCCCGTGCAGACTTCAAGGAAGTGATTTACTGCATATTTTGAAGCAGAAGTGCGCTGGCACAGTGGACCAGAAGGTAGGGATTGGGGCTAATGTCTAAGGTGTTTGACTGTGCTTGTCACAGAGGATAGAGACATTAACTCACTCAACGCTGACAGCATTTTGCATTAAGTGTTGGGTTGCCTACAAATTATTATCTCCAACAGCATTTTCAGAATGGTTTGCAGCAGATGCCTTGTGAACTCAGGGAAAATTTAGCAGTGCCAGTGTACATTAGTTCACTACGTGTATTTTGAGTTTTTCAAATAAATATACACCAAGCTGCTTATATCTTGTGTCTATATGGTTACCATATACTGAATACATAAAAAAAATAAAAAAAATGGACAGACTTTGTATAATATGATTAAACGGGCTTAACTTTATATTTTAAAATGAAATTTTATTTGGCACAATAAAGTAGCCTGGTCATAAAGTTATTATGGTTAATAACATACAACGTCTGATATGGTTTATTTACTCATCCCAACATTCTCATGATTCAGACAGAGCATGCAATTTTATACAACTTTCAAATTTACTTCTATTATTTAATATGCTTTGCTCTCTTGATATCGTTTGTTGAAACGAATACCCAGGTAGGCTCATGAGCTGGGACTTAGCTGCTGATTGGTGGCTGCACATATATGCCTCTAGTCACTGGCTTACTGATGCATTTAGCTCATTCACAGTAATGCTGCTCCTTCAATAAAGGATACCAAGAAAATTAAGTACAATTGATAATAGCTGTAAATTGGAAAGTTATCTAAACTTTAATGCTCTATCTGAATTATTTCAGGTTTCAAGTCCATTTAAGGATGGAATAGTTTATCTAAAGTTTTTTTTTTCATTGTGCAATTCAAGTATGTTTGCAATAGATGTGTTCTTGTTTTGCTGCAGTGAATTCTAATTAAAGGGACTGTAAAGTCAAAATTAAACTTTCATGATTCAGATAGAGCATTCAATTTTACTCTCCAATTTACTTCTGAAAACTTCAAATTTGCTTTGTTCTCTTGGTATCTTTTATTGAAGAGTACAACTAGGTAGACTAATAAGAGCTCAGGAGTGTGCACGCCTCTTTAGTACTATGGCTGCAGTGATTTGCAACATTATTTGTAGCTTTGTAATAAAAAAAAATATATATATAAAAAAAAGTCCTCACTTTATGTGTGTGTGTGAGTGGGGGGGGGGGCGCTTCAGGTTTTTGTGCCTACAGGCACCTCAGATGTAAATCCAGCCCTGGGTACCGTCCTGGTGAATTAGGACCCTATGAGAACCCACTGGATGCACGTCCGAGAAGGCCTTCAACAAAGCATAAGGGCAACTTAGTGTTCCCTGATTTGTAGGGAGCGACAACCATGCGCCCCTACTTTCCTGATCTACTTTGGATTTGGGGATAAATAACAATACCCCATTTTCGGCGAATCTCAGATACTTGCACAACACCCCTCCAACTTTTTCCATCTTTGACTGTGGTACTAATTTTTCCACTCTAAGTGCCCTGTGAAAAGCCATGGCAAATGCTGCAGAAAAGAACTGCACCTCATAGATTGAGGAGCAGACTTCGGGTAGAACCTGGAGTAAAAGGAGTAACCTATCAGCGGTTATGGTTTCCCAAACGTCCGGTTGTCGTACCTCCGACCTCCCCCAGCCCCGTAGAAATTGGTGAACCAAAAACATCTTGGAAGAGTCTGTCAGGGTAAACTTACAGAAGAAGGACACAGCTGCTAACCTCGCTGTTACTGCCCCCTGTTTCACCTGTCTACCTTTAAGCTCCGCGAGCCATTGCAACAACCAATCTTGCTCACCTGCGCAGGATGAAAATCCCTTAACCTCACAAAAGAACACCCATTCTTCCTAATAAATCACGTATGATTTCCAAGTGGAAGGTGTCAGGGAAGCCTTCAGTAGCGGTATCAGTGGTTGCCATCCAGTGCCACCTGCCAAAGGAAAGGAGGACAGGGAACACCATGAGATGCGGTGTTAGGCGCAACCTTCCTAAAATTATCCCATTGAAAACACTAGCGCATCAGCTATCATATTAGAAACCCCAGGGACATGCCTCGTCTGAAACTCAATGTTCAGCTAAAGGCATCCCAAGACCAGAATCCTAAAATATCTTACCATTGCTGGGGAGGAGGATTAGAGTCTATTGATGGCACAGACCATACTCATATTGTCTGTCCAAAAAACAACTGATCTGTCCCTCAGTTCGTCACCCCATATCTCCAGTGCCACCAATATGGGGAAGAGTTCCAGGAGGCAAAGGTTCCTGGTAAAACCTTTAACAGTTCATTCCACCGGCCATGGCTCCACACTCCATTTAACGTTTAGGTAAGCTCTGTAGCCAAAGGATCCTGCATAATCCGTGAACAAGTGGATGGAATATGTGGACGTCTAAGGTTTCTGCCAAATGCAAACCCCACTGAAATCCCTCAGAAACTGATCCCAGATCTGGAGCTCATCCCTCATGTCTTTGTTAACTGCGATCGCTGCCTGCGGGGAAGTCACCCCTGGTAACAAGCGCTCCATTCTTTAGAAAAATTCTCCCCATAAGGATAACTTGTCCCGCAAAGTTGAGCAGACCCAAAAGGGACTGCATCTCTTTCAATGCAGTCCCTTTTGGGTCTGCTTCCTTACCCAACTTCTCCTTCAGTGCATCAGGGAACTGGTATGCAGTTTTCAGATTCCTGCGCGTTGCTGATCCTTTAACCTTACCCTGAACCGAAATGGTGAAGCCCTCCTGAAAGCCATCCCTCAGCATCAGGGTATAAAGTGAACCATGGCCTAATTGCCGCCACCTTCAGCGGAGTGTCCGCCCTTACCCGCAGCAGCGCCTTTAGGTCCTGCCCTCTCCTGCTTCTCAAATTTTCGAACGCAATTTGCGGCTGGGTGAGGCCCCCCCCTGCAGTTCCTTTTGGCAAGCAGTTCCCAGTGTGCAATGCTTGTTCTGGAATTTCCAACAGACTCCAGCGTGGCGCCTATGAAATCTGTTGGCGGAACATACCTGTGGTGTACCAGTTGGAGGAGCGGAAGTTCCAGGAACCTTTTCTGGACCCAGCCGGGCCCAGAGCTGCATCTCCACACATCCAAAGTCCAGGAGAGAATTACCTACCATTTTCCTGTGAAATTCCTCATTATAATCACGCCAGGCTCCTTTGCGATAGTTCTTAATAGTTAACAATTTCCATGTTTTCCATATATTTCAATATTACCAAACACTGATCAGGTCTCTTCTCTAAATAGCAAGAAGAGTATATCCTGAAACATTTCTGCCACTCCTGGAATGTGTCCGGGTGCTGGAATTTTTTCGGCCCAGTCCCATCTTCAGCTCTCTCCTTTTGCCTCAAGGCTTCCACAGAGAGTTTGAAGATATTAACGTAATTCCCATCCTGAATGTGCCTGACCATCTAAGTTTTAAGATGCTCATGCAAATCATTTGAAGACCAGGAGTGCGTATCACCGTGAAGTGCCACCTTGCGGTTGGCACGCCCACGTATATCAGTGAGTCTGGTTCTGGGTTGGGATGCCCTAGCTGACCTAGCAGCAGAAATAGGTTCTGAGGACCTCTGCAACCCTTTTCTAGCAGCCTCTTTATCCTCTGTCAACCACCTAAGCATCCTATACAACTCCTTATCATTCTCAGAACCAGAGTCATCCAAAGATGATGTGAAACCCCTAGACCCCACTGAAACTGAGGACTCACCGGTTTGTGACCCTGTCCTTGTTGGTATTGCCACCACACCCAATGTCGATGGACACTCATCCTCCGACCACATGGAATCAGCACCGCTTTCCAGATCGTTCTCCAGGTCGCTGCCAGAATCACCAGTGTTAGCCATATCGTCTTCCTGCAAAACATAGGAGGAGAAGGGAGTACCACGAGGGGGATGCTCAGCTCTGCCTCTCCCACGCTGCGCCTGCTGTGTAATCCCCTACTCCTTCAGCCTAGGCACCCTTGTCAGTTCACACTGCACCACATTCTCAAGCACACCACTTTCATCATCAGAAAAAATCTTGTATCTGCTCACTAAAATGTACCACCTTAGAAGCCTGGGGATATGGCTTCCTTTTATTCTTAGCCGGAGTAACTTCCCTATCTAAGCTGTGGAACTGTGGAGTAGGGTCCTGCTTAACAGCTGATCTAGTTAACACTCTATTTTCTGATATGCGGGCGCATTGTTGCCCCACTCTATCTTTATTGTGTTTCAGAATAACCCCAGATATTCCTTCTCCAGCCTCCTCATTCATAACATTGGTATCCTCACTCGTACTTGAAAGCCCAGACTGCAATTCACTCATGCTCCCAGCCCCCCATGAGCCATGAGGTTCCCCCAATCCTTTGCTGCTTACTGTTAACCCTTTGGCAGTAGACCACGCCCCTGCACATTTATTAGTATTTGTACTGCGTGACTCGTGTGCCTGTGGTTTCGGCCTAACATCCTCCATTTTTAAATGACTGGCTCCAAGGTGTGACTGCCCAAAGGACTCCCGTATAGCATCCGCAAACCCTTGAGGCTCCCTCGCCCCTTGTGACCTGCCCCCTGGAGCCGAAGTTCCCCCTTCAGCACTCCTCTCTTACCTGGTTGACCGTGAGGGGAACTTGATGCGCTCCGCTTTGTCCCTGGTCGTTGAATGGCTTTTCCGGACATTACGTCACCGGAAACGCTGCCGGAATGGATCCCCAAACCGGAAGTGATGGAGACTCACATAGAGGACCGCATGGACTTAGTGGCGACGAACCAGGACCCAACGGAGACCCCACTGCAGCACCGGACAGGACGGATGCTAGGGACTGAAGTAGGGATACTGCAGCCGCCACGGATTCCCCAGAAATTAATGCCAGAATCCCAGGTAACATACCGGAGCTCCCCCAAGACACGTCACCACCATCAGTCATCGCTACTGGGGGACACCTTTGGTAATGGGTAAAAGAAGGGCCCGCAACCGCCTCTGCAAAGGATGCGCCTGAAGAGGGTCCTATATGGGCCTTGGGGCCTACTACTACTACAACCTCCCTATTTTCTAGGTCATTCTGCACTCTAGACCCCATCCATGATCTGAGTCCAAGGCCTCTTACAGGGCTTGATCAAAAATTTCCATGTCACTTGACAAGGTGCCCCCCATCCCAGACCCAATAGGTGAAGGGTGAAGGGACAGGCTAAGAAAAGGGGTATGACCCACTGCATCAGGAGAAGGTGGAATCCAATCCTCAGCTTCACTCTCATCAATCACTTCTCTTTCTGCAGATTTCTCCGGGGGCTCCATGAATTGTCTTGGAGGAACAGAGACTCTCTTGGAATGCTTCATGTGAAAACTTCAAAGAAACAAGCAGAAAGAAGATTTGGACTTCCTGTACCGGTCTTAAAAAGGTAAGCAAAAACCCATCCTCTATAACTGCAACATTGTTTCCCACACACAAGAACACTCCCACTCCTCTGTTCTGGTCTTAACCCTTAGGTGCATTCCAGGCAATTTGCCTTACATTTCCTCACACACACACACACACACATAGTAGTAGTACTAGACAATTAAAACAAGTAGCATTGAACTACTAGTTTCTTGATTATCTTTATGGGATCACAAATATATAGTTACTTAGTTAGTGTTACAGCAGTACACACACACAACACAACACAACAAAAAAAAACAGACATCAATCATAGGAGTGAATCATGGTGAAGAAAGGGTGGAACGCACATTTTTTACTGCAAGAATAGGATTTCATAAAAAAGGCAAACTTCTCCAATGGACAGAAATCAAACACACACATAAACACAAAAACACAGCCACACACAAATACAAACACTCAGACACACACACTCAGATGCACACACACTCACAAACACTCAGGCACACACACACACACTCAGGCACACACACACACACACTCAGGCACACACACACACACACTCAGGCACACACACTCAGGCACACACACACACTCAGGCACACACAAACACTCAGGCACACACAAACACACTCAGACACACATACATACAAAATATGTAAACTGCACTGCATTCATTATAAAGCTCATGCCTACAGCTGCTCCCTGACTCAGCAGAGCATTAAATGAAAGATAAACAGTGCACTCTAAAAATAAATCACTAAAGAAAACGTTTGGGCCCGCAAACTTTGAAAATTCTGCTCTCTGACTCTGTTCCAAGTCTGTCAATGCACAGCCCTGGGCCGCGTGCCTACCGCCTCTTATGGCCAAACACCTCTGCACTCTGCCCACCCCCATCCCGCACCGACCTCACCTCCTACCTCTTTAGTGTGCACTTAGTGTATCGTAACCATACCGATCTGGTGGGCATCATACGTGGCTCCTTCACTTTAGAGACAGTGTCAGATAGTCATGCGGTCAGGTGCCAGACATCCCCCTCACGATTTCCCAGTTCCCGTTTAGAGAGACAGCACAGCAGTGAGTGACTCCACACGTCACTGAGCAGTGAGCACAGATAGGCAGGCAGGTTTAGACTAGCAGAACAACTTTGCAAGCCCCACGGCACGCCCACAACATTCATAGTGAAATTGGGCAGGGGAGGAGCAAAGTACAAACAAGCAAAAGCAGCCGGGAAAATTATTTGTGGAAATTGCGGCGCGGGCTCAAGGGGCAAAAAAGTGTGTCTACAACTTCCCCAGTCCCACTAATATTCACAACTGCTGGCGCCTCTAATAAAAAAATCTATGCATCTCTACATTGTTCTTCTTTGAATTTCAATAAAATTTAAAAAAAAAACAAAAAAAACCCCACCTCTTGCGGGTGGTGTCACCCCTGGAGGGTGTCACCCGACTGCGGTCTGCACCCCCCACACCCCTAGTGACACAACTGGATCCAATAAAGATTTACTCAAGGTTTAAAGCTTCAATTTATTCTGTCAAGGCTTTTCCTTTCTTTCTATTAGTGGTTTGGCTTCAGTTGTCTGGAGTACATGTTTAGAATTTTTTTGGTAGAGGCACTGAGGCGGGTGGGTGGTGGTTAAATGTTAACTGGTTAGCCCCTACAGATCTGCCTGGATGGATGGCATGGGGTGTTATCTTAAAAGGTCTATTTAAGATAGACACTTTTTTTCTGAATAATTACTTATACAATATGCACTGCATTACAAACAATACAATAAGTTACAGGGGCGCGATCCGATAAAGATCGTAGTTTGCAGCACAAGCGAGGGAACCCTCGCCGCCCGCAGTTTCAGCTCGCAACTCAAGCTATCACATATACGGCGCCATCAGAGCCTAAAGTGCCGTAAGTCTGACAAACCAGCGATGTCCAGAAATCTGCGTAAGCACAAATTTCTGGAGTCGCCAGTGACTTACGGCACTTTAGAAACTGCCGGCGCCTTCAAAACCTGACTAAAGTATAAAATAGCACGTACTGTCTAACACGCCTCCCTAACATAGCCCGACACGTCTAACCCTCTATCCGCTATCCCCCCTCACTATCCTAACAATAAAAAATGTATTAACCCCTAAACCGCCGCTCCCGGACCCCGCCTCCACCTAATAAAGTTATTAACCCCAAACCACCGCTCCCAGACCCTGCCGCCAGCTATATTAAATCTATAACCCCCTAATGTGAGCCCCTACCCCGCCACCATCTATCTTACCTACCCCCTAAAGTGAGCCCCTTACACCGCCGCCATCTATTTTAAAAATATTAACCCCTAATTTAATTCCCCTACACCGCCGCCAGCTATATTAACCCTAATTATATTAGGGTTAATATAGTTAATATAGTTAATATAGTTATTATATTAATTAAAATATTCCTATTTAAATCTAAATACTTACCTATAAAATAAACCCTAAGATAGCTACAATGTAATTAATAATTACATTGTAGCTATTTTAGGGTTTATATTTATTTTACAGGTAACTTGGCATTTATTTTAACTAGGTACAATAGCTATTAAATAGTTAATAACTATTTAATAGCTACCTAGTTAAAATAATTACCAATTTACCTGTAAAATAAATCCTAACCTAAGTTACAAATACACCTACACTATCAATAAATTAAATAAACTACAAATATCTAAACTAAAATACAATAAAGTAATCTAAACTAAATTACAAAAACAAACACTAAATTACAAAAAATAAAAAAAAGATTACAAGATTTTTAAGCTAATTACACCTATTCTAAGCCCCCCAAAATAAAAAAATTTCCCTACCCTATTCTAAATTTAAAAAGTTAACAGCTCTTTTACCTTACCAGCCCTTAAAAAGGCCTTTTGCGGGGCATGCCCCAAAGAAAACATCTCTTTTGCCTGTAAAAAAAACAAAACACAATACCACCCCCCAACATTACAACCCACCACTCACATACCCCTATTCTAAACCCACCCAAACCCCCTTAAAAAAACCTAACACTACCCCCCTGAAGAGCTCCCTACCTTGTCTTCACCCAGCCGGGCAGAACTCTTCATCCGATCCGGCGATGTCTTCAATCAAGCGGCAGTGAAGTCTTCTTCCATCCGGCGATGTCTTCAATCAAGCGGCAGTGAAGTCTTCTTCCATCCGGCGATGTCTTCAATCAAGCGGCAGTGAAGTCTTCTTCCATCCGGACGATGTCTTCAAGCAAAGCGGCAGTGAAGTCTTCTTCCATCCGGCGATGTCTTCAAGCAAAGCGGCATCTTCAATCTTCTTTCTTCGCTCCTCCACCGTGGAGCATCCATCTTGCACGAAGACTCAACTAGGAATGAGGTACCTTTAAATGACGTCATCCAAGATGGCATCCGTCGAATTCCGATTGGCTGATAGAAGATTGGTTCAGCCAATCGGATTGAACTTGAATCCGGTTCGGATGAAGAGTTCTGCCCGGCTGGGTGAAGACAAGGTAGGGAGATCTTCAGGGGGGTAGTGTTAGGTTTTTTTAAGGGGGGTTTGGGTGGGTTTAGAATAGGGGTATGTGGGTGGTGGGTTGTAATGTTGGGGGGTGGTATTGTGGTTTTTATTTTACAGGCAAAAGAGCTGTTTTCTTTGGGGCATGCCCCGCAAAAGGCCCTTTTAAGGGCTGGTAAGGTAAAAGAGCTGTGAACTTTTTTAATTTAGAATAGGGTAGGGAATTTTTTTTATTTTGGGGGGCTTTATTATTTTATTAGGGGGCTTAGAATAGGTGTAATTAGCTTAAAAATCTTGTAATCTTTTTTTTATTTTTTGTAATTTAGTGTTTGTTTTTGTAATTTAGTTTAGATTATTTTATTGTATTTTAGTTTAGATATTTGTAGTTTATTTAATTTATTGATAGTGTAGGTGTATTTGTAACTTAGTTTAGGATTTATTTTACAGGTAAATTGGTAATTATTTTAACTAGGTAGCTATTAAATAGTTATTAACTATTTAATAGCTATTGTACCTAGTTAAAATAAATGCCAAGTTACCTGTAAAATAAATATAAACCCTAAAATAGCTACAATGTAATTATTAATTACATTGTAGCTATCTTAGGGTTTATTTTATAGGTAAGTATTTAGATTTAAATAGGAATATTTTAATTAATAATATTAATTAGATCTATTTTAATAAGAATTTAGTTAGGGATGTTAGAGTTAGATATAGTTATTATACTTAATATATATAATAACGTTATTAACTATATTAACCCTAATATAATTAGGGTTAATATAGTTAATATATATAATATAATAACTATATTAGCCCTAACATAATAAGGGTTAATATAGTTAATATAGCTGGCGGCAGTGTAGGGGGATTAAATTAGGGGTTAATATTTTTAAAATAGATGGCGGCGGTGTAAGGGGCTCACTTTAGGGGGTAGGTAAGGTAGCTGGCGACGGAGTAGGGGGATCACAGTAGGGGGTTATACATTTATTGTAGGTGGCGGTGGGGTCCGGGAGCGGTGGTTTAGGGGTTAAATACTTTATTAGGGATTGCTGCGGGGGATCGCGGTTGACAGGTAGCTAGACATTGCGCATGCGTTAGGTGTTAGGCTTATTTTGCAGGTAGTTTAGGGAGTTACGGGGCTCCAATACACAGCGTAAGGCTTACTACGGCTGTATTTTGTGGGGAGGTTAAAATGGAGTAAGATTTCTCCATTTTCGCCACGTAAGTCCTAAAGCTGTATATTGGATACCAAACTGCGCTGGTTTGGTATACCTGCCTATGGGCCAAAAAACTACGGGCGAAGGCAGAAATATACGAGCAAAACTTCTAGGTTACGCCGTATATAGGATACCAAACCAGCGCAAATTTCGGCGTCGCCGGCTTTTGCGGGTGACGCTGCATATCGGATTGGGCCCCAGGTGTGCTGTAAACAATAACACAACACCTACAAAACAGAGCACTTCCTGACTGGCAAACATCACACAGTGAATCTGGAATACACAGTAGTAGAAGTACTAATAGACATTACAACAAACAGCATTTAACTACTAGATTAACTTGATCATCTTTATGGGATCACAAATATATAGTTACACAACACACACACACACACAAACAATACAAAAAAAACCCACACATCCTAGAGAGTTAATCATGGTGAGGAAAGGGTGACACGCACATGAGGTGTCCAGTTGTCTGTTGTTTCTTTTGTATTGTTTATGTGTGTGTGACAGTGATGTGGTCGTGTAGTATATTTGTGATCCAACAAATATTTTCTCAAAGTTTTAAGCTTCAATTTGCAAAAAGCTATAAGAAAAGCTATAAAAATATAAAATAACTTAAATCTGTACTGGAGTGGGGGCACTGGGGCACACAACACTTCCTGGATGTGCCAAAAAGCATTAAATATTAATAAACATAAATCACTGCTCAGAATTATGGAATATGTAGGTTTTTCTGTAAGAACACTAGTTGATCCACATGCTCTGATTTCATTTGAGGGTGCTTCTTTTTGCTGTTACCTCATCTCCTGCAGTGCAGAAAACTCTTGTGCCTGGGATACACAAGTATCGCTTTGACAGCTGAGAGAGGAGGGGAAATATGACCTCATGTACATGCCACCAGTTCAAAGGGTCTTCAGTGAGTGGAAGAGATGGAGCTTTGCAATATTTCTCTATTTCCTCTTCAGCCTTGGCATAGGGGGACTTGGGTTCTATTGTACCTTCAGTGTCAGTGAAAGACTGTCCCAGCAAAGTCATGAGCAGCGATGTGGACGTTATTTTATCCTCGATGAGTGTTTCTTCTTCCAGAGTTTCTTTTCCCTCAGGCACTTCATCCACGTTTGTCCTCCTAGATGTCTTCCCCCCAGCTCAGACCCGCCGGGATGAGGGTCCTTGGTAACAAGTCATTCTGGAAAGACTTTCCTTGCTTACTCCCTGCTCTATGTTCAATAGAAACATTTTATAGTTGCAAACTCGGAAATGAACAGGTGTTTTTAAGGTGCATTATGTCAATCTTAACTATAAAATATTGTAAACATTTTTTTATAATAATTATTAATATTTATAGATACTGTAAGTATTCATATATATTCGATGGATTTTTTTTAGACTATTTTAGTACATCTATAATAATTATTTACTTTAATTATTAATATTTTTAAATATTTAATAAATACATATTGCAACTTAATATACCTCATGTTCGGTTAGCGTGCATGAAGAATTTGTGTACTCGTGTTGGGTTTGCGCACATAAGTCTAAAAGGAGTACACTAATTCTTCATGTGCACTATCCCAACATGAGTAATATATAAGCTTGTGATACCAACAATTACTTCATAACCTCTGCTCCTTTCTTTTGCACAGTGAATCATTATCCACCTCAAGATAAAGTAAGAGGCTTGACTGAATTAACCTGTGAAAAGAAGACAAGCAGGTGACAGCAAAAATGGTTTATTCTATACTTAGACAAAAGGACAGGCGACGTTTCAGGAGACAATGGGGGGTAGTTATCAAGCCGTCTACTTTTCTGGCTTCGCCGGCCCAATACGTCCGCCTAAGCTCGCCTACCTTCGCCGCCGCGGACCTTGAATACGTTCGCCTAAGTTATCAAATAAAGCTGTCAAAAAGCCGCGGGGCGATGAGCAGCGGACTGTGACAGTTATCACTCATCCGATCTCGCTGCCCTTCGGCTTTTTCCCAGCTTTATTGCTAGCCTGTCACTAAGCACTCACACTAAACTACACTGTTCTACCCCCTATACCGGCGCCCCCGGAGCCCCCCGCAACTAAATAAAGTTACTAACCCCTAAACCGCCGCTCCTAGACCCCGCCGCAAGTCTTATAAATGTATTAACCCCTAAACCGCCGCTCCCGGACACCGCTGCCACCTACAGTATACCTAGTAACCCCTATCCTGCCCCCCCTATACCGTCGCCCTCTATTATAAAATTATTAACCCCTATCCTGCTGATCCCGCACCTCTCCGCAACTAAATAAATAGTTTAACCCCTAAACCGCCGCTCCATGAACCCGCCGCAACCTATAATAAATTTATTAACCCCTATCCTGCCCCCCACTACGCCGCCGCCACTGTAATAAAATTATTAACCCCTAAACCTAAGTCTAACCCTAACCCTAACGCCCCCTAACTTAAATATTAATTAAATACATCTAAATAAATTAACTCTTATTAACTAAATGAATCCTATTTAAAACTAAATACTTACTTATAAAATAAACCCTAATATAGCTACAATATAACTAATAATTATATTCTAGCTATCTTAGGATTTATATTTATTTTACAGGTACCTTTCAATTTATTTTAACCAGGTACAATAGCTATTAAATAGTTATTAACTATTTAATAGCTTGCCTAGCTAAAATAAAGAGAAATGTACCTGTGAAATAAATCCTAACCTAAGTTACAATTACACCTAACACTACACTATACTTTAATAAATTATTCCTATTTAAAAATAAATACTTACCTGTAAAATAAACCCTAAGATAGCTACAATGTAATTAATAATTATATTATAGCTATCTTAGGATTTATATTTATTTTACAGGTAACTTTGTATTTATTTTAGCTAGTTAGAATAGTTATTAAATAGTTATTAACTATTTAATAACTACCTAGCTAAAAGAAATACAAAATTACCTGTAAAATAAATCCTAACTTAAGTTACAATTAAACCTAATACTACACTATCATTACATTAACTAAATAAATTAACTACAAATAACTACAATGAAATACAATTACATAAACTAACTAAAGTACAAAAAATAAAAAAAGCTAAGTTACAAAAAATAAAAAAATAAGTTACAAACATGTTAAAAATATTACAACAATTTTAAGCTACTTACACCTAATCTAAGCCCCCTAATAAAATAACAAACCCCCCCAAAATAAAAAAAATCCCTACCCTATTCTAAATTACATAAATTTCAAAGCTCTTTTACCTTACCAGCCCTTAAAAGGGCCATTTGTGGGGGCATGCCCCAAAAAGTTCAGCTCTTTTGCCTGTAAAAGAAAAATACAACCCCCCCCCCAACATTAAAACCCACCACCCACATACCCCTAATCTAACCCAAACCCCCCTTACAAAAACCTAACACTAATCCCCTGAAGATCATCCTACCTTGAGTCGTCTTCACTCAGCCGAGCCACCGATGGAACTGAAGAGGACATCCGGAGCGGAAGAAGTTAATCCTCCAAGCGGCGCTGAAGAAATCTTCCATCCGATGAAGTCATCATCCAGGCGGCGCTGAAGAAGTCTTCGATCCGGCCGATGTCATCTTCAAAGAGGCGCTGAAGAGGTCTTCTATCCGGGGCGAAGTCATCTTCCAAGCCGGGTCTTGAATCTTCCTTCCGCCGACGCGGAACCACCTTCTTCACCGACGGACTACGACGAATGACGGCTCCTTTAAGGGACGTCATCCAAGATGGCGTCCCCTCAATTCCGATTGGCTGATAGGATTCTATCAGCCAATCGGAATTAAGGTAGGAAAATCTGATTGGCTGATGGAATCAGCCAATCAGATTCAAGTTCAATCCGATTGGCTGATCCAATCAGCCAATCAGATTGAGCTCGCATTCTATTGGCTGATCGGAACAGCCAATAGAATGCGAGCTCAATCTGATTGGCTGATTCCATCAGCCAATCAGATTTTTCCTACCTTAATTCCGATTGGCTGATAGAATCCTATCAGCCAATCGGAATTGAGGGGACGCCATCTTGGATGACGTCCCTTAAAGGAGCCGTCATTCGGCGTAGTCCGTCGGTGAAGAAGGTGGTTCCGCGTCGGCGGAAGGAAGATTCAAGACCCGGCTTGGAAGATGACTTCGCCCGGATAGAAGAACTCTTCAGCGCCTCTTTGAAGATGACATCGGCCGGATCGAAGACTTCTTCAGCGCCGCCTGGATGATGACTTCATCGGATGGAAGATTTCTTCAGCGCCGCTTGGAGGATTAACTTCTTCCGCTCCGGATGTCCTCTTCAGTTCCATCGGTGGCTCGGCTGAGTGAAGACGACTCAAGGTAGGATGATCTTCAGGGGATTAGTGTTAGGTTTTTGTAAGGGGGGTTTGGGTTAGATTAGGGGTATGTGGGTGGTGGGTTTTAATGTTGGGGGGGGGTTGTATTTTTCTTTTACAGGCAAAAGAGCTGAACTTTTTGGGGCATGCCCCCACAAATGGCCCTTTTAAGGGCTGGTAAGGTAAAAGAGCTTTGAAATTTATGTAATTTAGAATAGGGTAGGGATTTTTTTTATTTTGGGGGGGTTTGTTATTTTATTAGGGGGCTTAGATTAGGTGTAAGTAGCTTAAAATTGTTGTAATATTTTTAACATGTTTGTAACTTATTTTTTTATTTTTTGTAACTTAGCTTTTTTTATTTTTTGTACTTTAGTTAGTTTATGTAATTGTATTTCATTGTAGTTATTTGTAGGTAGTTTATTTAGTTAATTTAATGATAGTGTAGTATTAGGTTTAATTGTAACTTAAGTTAGGATTTATTTTACAGGTAATTTTGTATTTCTTTTAGCTAGGTAGTTATTAAATAGTTAATAACAATTTAATAACTATTCTAACTAGCTAAAATAAATACAAAGATACCTGTAAACTAAATATAAATCCTAAGATAGCTATAATATAAGTATTAATTACATTGTAGCTATCTTAGGGTTTATTTTACAGGTAAGTATTTATTTTTAAATAGGAATAATTTATTAAAGTATAGTGTAGTGTTAGGTGTAATTGTAACTTAGGTTAGGATTTATTTCACAGGTACATTTCTCTTTATTTTAGCTAGGTAAGCTATTAAATAGTTAATAACTATTTAATAGTTATTGTACATGGTTAAAATAAATTGAAAGGTACCTGTAAACTAAATATAAATCCTAAGATAGCTATAATATAATTATTATTTATATTGTAGCTATATTAGGGTTTATTTTAAAGGTAAGTATTTAGTTTTAAATAGGATTCATTTAGTTAATAAGAGTTAATTTATTTAGATTTATTTAATTAATATTTAAGTTAGGGGGCGTTAGGGTTAGGGTTAGACTTAGGTTTAGGGGTTAATAATTTTATTACAGTGGCGGCGGCGTAGTGGGGGGCAGGATAGGGGTTAATAAATTTATTATAGGTGGCGACGGTGTAGGGGGGGCAGATTAGGGGTTAATACATTTAATATAGGTTGCGGCGGGTTCAGGGAGCGGCGGTTTAGGGGTTAATACATTTATTATAGTTGCGGTGGGCTCCGGGAGCGGCGGTTTAGGGGTTAATATGTATAGAGTAGCTTGCGGTGGGCTCCGGGAGCGGCGGTTTAGGGGGTAATAACTTTATTTAGTTGCGGCGGTGTAGGGGGGGTCAGATTAGCGGTGTTTAGACTCGGGGTACATGTTAGGGTGTTAGGTGTAGACAGCTCCCATAGGAATCAATGGGATGTCTGTCAGCAGCGAACTTGTACTTTCGCTATGGTCAGACTCCCATTGATTCCTATGGGATCCGCCGCCTCCAGGGGTGGCGGATTGAAAACCAGCTACGCTGGGCCGGAAAAGTGCCGAGCGTACCTGCTAGTTTTTTGATAGCTAGCAAAAGTAGTGAGAATGTGCCGCACTTGTGTGCGGAACATCTGGAGTGACGTAAGAATCGATCTGTGTCGGACTGAGTCCGGCGGATCGAAGCTTACGTCACAAAATTCTACTTTTGCCGGTCTCGAGCCTTTGATAACTAAGGCGAATCAGCCTCGCCACAAATACGCTGCGGAATTCCAGCGTATTTGAGGTTGACGGCTTGATAACTACCCCCCTATCCCTTACTTAGCTATGGCATGAATAAGTGATTGTCTACTGAAACGTCGCCTGTCCTTTTGTCTATCTAAGTATGGAATAAACCGTTTTTGCTGTCACCTGCATACCTTCTTTTCATTGATTGTTGGGACCTAAGCAGTGGTCCTAAGGTGACGTGCATCTCATCCAGAGTGCTGAAATCCTTATGTGCTTTATTGGATTAACCTGTGAACCATTTCTTAGGCCCCGATGTTCAAAACATCAACACTTCAATTCTGGGCCCTTATTCCTCTAAAAAGATAGCACCCCCCAAACAAGTGGTATCCCCAGGATACTACAAGGGCTACCTGATCCTCTGCACCCTGCTTGATCAGCACCCCTTTTAAGAAGTGATGGACCAGGGCTCAATTCCGGTCCGACGCTTATTTCCAGGAGGTTTTGCCACCCCTCCAGTGTTTGCCACATCTCCTTGCCAAAATATGCATTGTCATGTACTATGTAGATTTAAAGTATTGTAGATATCTTAACATTTATTTTTGCTTGTTGTGTGTATTATTGCAAACATAAATATATATTTGAAAATATATATGTTTATGTTTAAAATAAAATATTAAATACCATTTACTCTATAGATATATACAATACTTTAAACAATATGTATTGTACATGGCTATGCATATCATTTAAACATTGACCCCTAAACTGCCATACACTATTACTAACTGTAGAAGTCCCTACACATAAATATTCAATATTTAAAATGATGCATTGTTATGTAGAATGCATATTATTTAAATTATTGCATATAAATTGAAGTGGTTATTGTTGCGTTTATTATTTGTTATTAGAGACAGTATAATTTAAATTATAGTTCTATATAACTGCATGCCTGTTTTGTAAAAAAATAATTTATTGCTACTGACTACTATAACATAAATATATGTTAACAGATATATCTATGTTATCACTAGTAAACACAACAAGCTAACAAATACATTTTAAGTTATATGCAATACTTAAAGTAATATGCAATATACATGTCAATGCATACTATTTTCAATATTGAATATCAATGCAAGGGCAGACTACATGTTATCTACAATGTTTACAATAAAATTCATGGTCATGTATAATGCATATTATTTTAAGTATAGGATATAAATTAAAATGTAGATAATCTTGCTTGTTGTGTTTATTATTTTAAATATAAATATATTTTTAAAATATATATTTATGCTATAAAGACAGTTGCATTATAGTATTACATGCATGCCTGTTATGTAATGTTCCAATTGTAATACTAATGACTTTTTTTAACATAAATATACATTTTAAAAAAAAAAAAGATATTTATGTTTACAATAATAAACACATGAAACAGTAAATACATATTAATTTATATACAATACTTAAAATAATATGCATCATACATGAGAATGCATACCATTTTAAACCTTGTAGATAAATGTTAAAATACACTATTAACCCCAAATCTGCCCTTACATAATCCCCTATGTTGCAATTTTTTTAATTGTAAAAGAGCTGTATTGATTTAGGGCAATGCCCTACAAAAGCCCTTTTAAGGGCTATTGTAATTTATATTTAGTGTTAGGGTTTAGGGGTATTTTGTTTTGGGTGGTTTTCTTTATGTGGCATGTAGCTTAGTGTTAAAGGGACAGTAAACACCAGATTTTTTGTTGTTTATAAAAGGTTGATAATCCCTTTATTACCCATTCCCCAATTTTGCATAACCAACATAGTTATAATTATATACTTTTTTACCTCTGTGATTACGTTTCAACTAAGAATACCAAGAGAACAAAGCAAAATTGGTAATAAAAGTAAATTGGAAAGTTGTTTAAACTTACATGCACTATTTAAATCCTGAAAGTTTTTTTTTACTTGACTGTCCCTTTAAGTATATTGGTGGGTTTTTATTTTGGATACTGTCTTTTTTTATGTCTTTTTTTTTTTATAGGGACAGTCTAATCAAAATTAAACTTTCATGATTCAGATAGGGCATGTAATTTTAAAAAACTTACAAATTCACTTTTATCATCAAATTTGATTTGTTCTCTTAGTATTCTTACTTGAAAGCTAAACTTAGGTAGGCTGATATGCTAATTTCTAAGCCATTGCAGTTTTTGACAGCTAGATGGCGTTAGTTCATGTGTGCTATGTAGATAACATTGTGCTCACGCCTGTGGAGTTACTTATGAGAGGGCACTGATTGGCTAAAATGCAAGTCTGCCAAAAGAACTGAAATACAGATGCAATCAGCAGATGCTTTGATACAAGGTGATCACAGCGGTAAAAAGTATATTAATATAACCGTGTTGCTTATGCAAACCTGGGGAATGGGTAATAAAGGGATTATCTGTCTTTTCAAACAATAACAATTCTGGAGTAGACTGTCCCTTTAAGAAACTTAGGGGGATTAGTTTAGGAGGGGGTTAGGTGTTAGGTAGTGTAGGGTTAGTTTGCCTTGGTAGTTTAGGGATTAATAGTGTAGACTACTTGCGGTGGGTATGTGGCGGTTTAGGGGTTATAAGTTTATATGGGTACTTGCTGTGGGTATATGGCGGTATAGGGGTTAGCAGGATAGATACTTGCGGTGGGTATGTGGTGGTATAAGGGTTAACAGGATAGATACTCGTGGTGGGTATGTGGTGTTATAGGGGTTAACAGAATAGATACTTGTGGTGGGTATGTGGCGAGTTAAGGGGTTAATAGAGTATACAGGTACTTGCGGTGGGTATGTGAAGGTTTAGATATTTATTAGTGTAGTGTTAGTTTGCGATTGTGGGGTACTTCGGTTTAGGGATATTAGGATTAGTGGTTAGGCACAGCAGTTATATTCCAAAGAATCATTTACTTTACATCGCCACTATGGAAGGGGATGCTGGGTGTTATCTATAGCCGGCATCGCCGACCAACGGCATGTATTGTAAGCACCTCTCGGCGATGCCGTCTGTTAGAATCTATGTTGGGAGCTTGGAATATTTTAATAGGGTTGCTCGACATAGCGGCAGATCCCTTGGAATATTTTGCCGCCTCGCAGCACTTCCGATCATCAGCGCCTTAGTTAGATATTATATTACCACTGTGCACCTGGGCTGGCTTTTATATCAATTATAATGTTTTGCTCTGCACTAGCGGCTTATTCACAATCTAATTATTATCTTGTTCAATGCTCAAAATATCAGAAAATGAAAATTTAAAGATGAGATGTTCTGATAGCTCAGTAGTGGATTTTCCAGCAAAAAATGCTTGGTCCAATAAAATAACCATACTCCCTGAATCTACTAGTGCCTGTATCACTTTACTTTCTATATACACAGTACACCAAGGGTAGCCATTCAAACAGTCACATATATAATGAATACAAAACCTGGTTTTTACCCAAACTACCCCCATTACTTCATCATCAATAAGACAGTTCTTAGGTTTATGCCCAGACCCTCTACATGTAAAGCATTTTACTCATTCTCAGGTATGCCAAGATTTCTGGCTTTAACTCATTATAGTCCTTGGCTTGCTCTGGATCCAAATCATAGTATACATTCTGGGGTTCTCTACTCATGACTGGTGCAAGTAGACTCAACCCCTCAGCCACAGGCCAGCCTACCCTCTCAGTGTTTTGCTCAAAGGTTATCAGGTAAGCCAATACATCATCTGTAGCCACCATCTTCTGTAGGGAATTGCTCAAACACTCTGGAACTTTGTGTCACTCCTGCTACACTCCCAGACAGGCTCTGGATTTCCTGATGTATAGCATGAGTGGCACATTGCTTTTTCTCTCTCTGCAAACGATGCACCTCAGCTTGTGTGACTGCCAGGGCATCTGTATTAGCACCAGTTCTTGTAAAGCTGCAATGTTACCTTGCTGTGTAGCATTGGTCTCAGCATTTACTCTGTTTCTTGCTGCACTTTTATAGACTGGACAAGAGCTTTAATAACTTCTATTTTTGCAAATAGTCTCTTTTCTGCTTTACAGACTTTTTGTGCTGCCCATATTCTCTACTAAATGTGACAAAAACATCCTCTTTTTGGGATTTTTGTACAGGGAACAGCTTGAACACACAGAGCTTGATATTCAAAACCTCGCTGACAGGGAGAGAAATTACACAAAATCTTTGGCATTTTTTTTAGACCTTTTATTATAATGTAGGAGTCTCTGTTTTACATTAAAACACTACATAGCAACATAAACATTTCTTAAAGGGACAGTCTAGTTCAAAACAAACTTTCATGATTCAGATAGGGCATGTAATTTTAAACAATTTTCCAATTTACTTCTATCACCAATTTTGCTTTGTTCTCTTGTTACTCTTAGTTGAAAGCTAAATCTAAGAGGTTTATATGCTAATTTCTAAGCCCTTGAAGGCTGCCTCTTAGCTCAGGGCATTTTGACAGTTTTTCACCACTAGAGGGTGTTAGTTCATGTGTTTCATATAGATAACACTGTGCACAGTTCCTAGGAGCCCGCACTGATTGGCTAAAATGCATGTCTGTCAAAAGAATTGAAATAAGGGGCAGTTTGAAGATGCTTAGATACAAGATAATCACAGAGGTAAAAAGTGTATTAATGCAACTGTGTTGGTTATGTAAAACTAGGGACTGGGTAATAAAGGGATTATCTATCTTTTAAAACAATAAATATTCTGGTGTACACTGTCCCTTTAAGATAAAATTTGTGTTTCTAAATTGGTTTTAAGGGCCTTGCTGTACCTATGAGACTACTTAGATCATCTTATCTGAGAGGCGAGGTTTTGGATATCAGGCTTGAAGTCTTTTACAGCAGAAACGTACTCCACATATTGTTTTAAAGGGACATAATACTCATATGCTAAATCATTTGAAACTGATGCAGTATAACTGTAAAAAGCTGACAGGAAAATATCACCTGAGCATCTCTATGTAAAAAAGGAATATATTTTACCTCACAATTTCCTCAGCTCAGCAGAGTAAGTTCTGTGTAAAAAAATTATACTTCAACTGTTGCTCAGCTGCAGGTAAAAAAAAATGAAAAAATGAACAGCAGCCAATCAGCATCAACAGTGCTGAGGTCATGAACTCTTTTACTGTGATCTCATGAGATTTCACTTAACTCTCATGAGATTTCATAGTAAACTTCCTTACACTGAATAGGGAAATAAGATCAGTGTGCACATAAGCTCACTCCCTTAGCTGTCCCGGGACAGACACACTGATTTGCTGCTTAGAAGTAATTTACAATGGGATGAGGCTACTGAGGAATTTTTGAGGTAAAATATCTTTCTTTTTTACATAGAGATGTTCAGGTGATATTTGCTGCATCCCTTTCAAGTGTTTCAACATTTGGGTATCATGGCCCTTTAAGTGTAAAAGCCTTGGCTTGTTCATTCACAGACAATTCGCAGTAATACATTTTATACATAAGCAAATCAAAGAAATCAAATCCTTGCTCCACAGCGCTTAATAAATAGTATATAGTAATCCTAGCTACAGTTGGGTGACTGTTTCACACCAACTCCAAAATTACAAAACAAAATTAAACTTACAGGCCTAGACCTTTTAGACAGCATATTGTCTCTCTCACAGGTTCTATCTAACAGCCCCAGCACACACAATTTAACAGGATTTAATTGACATTAATTAGCTGCAGGAGAGAACTTTAGCTTGTGGGGAAAACTTGAACTGAATTCTTCACCTGCAACTCTCTGCGCCACATCCTAACTGTGGAGTGGATTACCGACCCATAATACACAACATTATAATTCCACCAAGAACATCCATTATTTTGGGGAGACATAGATTCCATTACAAACAATTCATATACAATATATATAACCCTGTACTGCATTGCTGCTCCTAAAGCTACCTAATTTTGTATTCTCTATCTGAATCATTAAAGTGTAATATTTACTTTACTGTCCCTTGTCCCATTGTACTCAATATTTTATTTGTTATGTAAAAATATTTTTGCAAGAATTGTAGGGTCCTAAATGCTTGCAGTTCCCTAGTTCTAAATCTAAACCATTTAAGTTATCACCTATACATCAGTTTTGTGTGTGTGTGTAAAAGATGTATTTAAAGTGAAACGTATCTACGTATCTGCTGACTGGCAGACAGGGACAATTCCCTCAGAAAAAGATGGTTTATTCAGCATAAGAACATACATCCTAGAAAAACAAAGCACTGTACTATGTTCTGAAATATTCTCTGAAATGAAGCGGATACATTTTTGTGTTCAATAACCCTTTAACAAGTTAAAGGGACATAATACCCATATGCTAAATCACTTGAAAGTGTCTCAGTATAACTGTAAAAAGCTGACAAGAAAATATCACCTGAATATCTAAATGTAAAAAGGAAGATATTTTACATCAACATTTCTTCATGACATAATAGTAAGTGATCAGTTAACAGCTATACCTCAACTACTGTCCAACTGCAAGTTGAAAAAAAAAAACAATAGCTGATCAGCATCAGCAGTGCTGAGGTCATGCTTTGTTTTATCTCAAGATATTTCACTGAAATATTGTTAGATTTCCTAGTAAACTTCCTTAAATAACATGAATGTGCCTGCACATGCCAGATGCATGCTCCCTTGCAAGTCCCGGGACTAACATCCTGATTGGCTGCTAATAATCCTTTTACAATGGAATTTGGCTACTGAGGAAATTTTAAGGTAAAATATCTTCCTTTTTACATTGAGATGTTGAGGTGATATTTTCTAGTCAGCTTTATATAGCTATGGTGCATCACTTTCAAGTGCTTCAACATTTGGGTATCATGTCCCTTTAAAGTTTGGACTTAGTCCTCCTCCACTGTTTACATATTATCTACTCAAAGCACACGTTTAGAATTACAGGCTTTGGACTGCAGCATACTCATAACCTGGTTTAGCATTTTGCTATATTTTGGCTGTACAGAGAGCTTGATGTGGAAGTGTTTAGTTTTGAGCATTGTTTTCTCATTAGTCTTTCCTTATCTCACCCTGAGTACACTATGCACAGCGGCATCCAGCAGTTAGCCTGTGTGTTCAGATCCCAGGCAGGTGATAAGCCGGGATCCATGTTTACCAGTTGAGTGAAAATACATTAGGTCCTAGGAGCACCTGCAGTTTTCATAAACGATATGACATGTTGACACAACACAAAGGAAGTAGAGAATTTATTCTGATCTTAGTCACTTATCATCACTGAGAGGCACAGACAGATGGAAAGAGAGAGAGAGAGAGAGAGAGAGAGAGAGAGAGAGAGAGAGAGAGAGAGGCAAAAAGGGAGCAAAGATGATACTATGATATGGATGTGCAGGAAGAGAAGAAGAGTGATTAATTAAAGAGACTGTAAAGTCAAAATAAAACAGAACATGCAATTTTAAACAACTTTACAAATCACTTTTATTATCTAATTTGCTTCATTTTCTTGGTATCCTTTGTTGAAAGGCATACATATGTAGTGTCAGGAGCAGTAATTTACTAACGGGAACTAGCTGCTGATTGGTGGCTATACACATATGCCTCTTATCTTTGGCTCATCTGATGTTCAGCTAGTTCCCAGTAGTGCATTGCAGCTCCTTTACTATGTTCTGTCATGACAGAATGTTCTTGTGTTTCATGTCCCTTTAATTTTACGACAAAACCATACCACTGATAAATATTTTTATTGAGCGCACTGTAACAAATGTGCTCTATATTAATAACACGTGTGTTACAGTGTAGCTGCAATATTAGAAGTAAAACGTGTTCAGTACAGTGTGAACTTAGAGCAGCTATTAAAATAGAACATTAAAAAAGCCATCGATTCTAAAAGACACTTTTTACATATTGCAAAGCTGAAAAAAACGCACTTTGGTTAAATGAAAATGCCAAAGCTACTGTCTTCTGTGGAATATTAATATCCTGTTCAAGAAATCTTCTTCCTTAAAAGAAAAGAACACACCAAAAGCTAAAAACACGTTTGTTTAGATAATGAAATGGTTTTAAATACATATTATAGTATTTAACAGTATAGTATATTATCTTATTATTATTTTTGTTTTGTTTTGTTCTTTATTAACAATGGTGATTGCATACATACAGTTTATATAGGCATTCCAGGGCAGTTTCATGGGCGTTCCATGGGAATAGCTTATAGTTTAATGGGGAAGCATCACCAGGAGTTTCTAATTTTAAAAGGAATATCCTTCATTTTACCCTTTCAGTGACAATATTTAAATTTTAAGAAATCTACTGAATGCACAGTGAAGCTTAGTTTATATATCTATTATTTTAAACCTATCTTTAGTTGTACTGAATGCACAGTGTATTTATGTATGTACAGTATATGTGTAAGCATGATTTGAATACACAGGACCCTCCCTACTGCCTAGATCCAAGTTCACTGCCAATGTGGGCGGATGTTTGCTCAGACAGAAATCCCTATTGTTTCCTATGGAAGGCATATTATCATTAGTTGGGACAGAGAGGGTCAGCCCACTTTTAAAAAAAACAAAAAACAAACATTTCTCGAGGGTCTAACAATCCTTTTGTCATCCTAAGTAAAAAGTATGGGGAAATTGCTCTGTCTCCAACCCAGAAGGTCTAAATAGATCAATCTCAGTGCAGTAGTTTAATCTTTGTTATATTGTATTTATTGTTTTCTTTCATAAAGGTGGTAAGAGTCCACGATCCATTACTACTAAGAATTACCTTCCCAGCCACTAGAAGGAGGCAAAGATTCCCAAACCCCAAGAGCTGTATATAACCCTTCCCACCTCTATGGTAGCTAATCTTATTTTTTCCCTTCGCTGGAGGAATGTGAAGAGTGAAGATGTGCAAATGATTTCTTCGATAAGACGGGTTCTCAAATTGATTTGAGGCCTATTTTCCTTCAGAATACAGTGTTTGTCAGAGGGAAGTTAAGGAGTATAGGCTTTGACTTATTTTTTCTTTCTCATGAGAAAATTTAAGTCACTGAATCTCCCATGGATGTCACAGAGACTTGTCTTTTGCCTCCTTCTATTGGGTCTACAGATAACTCCTATATAATGTCCTCTGCTGATATGTTTTCAGTACTGGACTGGTTTCCTGTTCTTGGCCCCTATTTATCAAGCCGTCAACCACAAATACGCTGGAATTCCGCAGCCTAATTGTGGAGAGCTTGATTCACCTTATTTATCAAAGGCTACAGACCGGCAAAAGTAGAATTTTGTGACGTAACATACGATCCGCAGGTCTCAGTCCGACACAGATCAATGGTTACGTCACTACAGATGTCCCGAATGCAAATTCGGCACTATCTAACTACTTTTGCTAGTTATCAAAAATCTACCAGGTACGCTCGCCACTATTCCGGCCCAGCGTACCTGGTTTTCAATCCGCCGCCTTGGAGGCGGCGGATGCCATAGGAATTAATGGGAGTCTGAAAGCAGCGAAATCTTATGTTCGCTGCTGTCCGATATCCCATTGATTTCTATGGTATAATAAAAGTAACATTTACACCTAACACCCTAACATGTTCCCGAGTCTAAACACCCCTAATCTGCCGCCCCGACACTGTCTCCACCTACATTATACTTATTAACCCCTAATCTTCCGCCCCGCCGCCACCTACATTATACTTATTAACCCCTAATATTCTGCCCCTACACCGCCGCCACCTACATTATACTTATTAACACCTAATCTGCCCCCCCAACACTGCCGCTACCTACATTATACTTATTAACCCCTAATCTTCTGCCCCCAACACCGCCGACACCTACATTATACTTATTAACCCCTAATCTGCCGCCATGACACCGCCGACACCTAAATAAAAGTTATTAACCCTAATCTGCCGCTCCCGGAGCCCACCACAACTAAATAAAGTTATTAACCCCTAAACCCCTGGCCTCCCACATCACTAGCACTTACTAAACCTATTAACCCCTAAACCGCCAGCCCCCCACATCGCCATAAACTAAATTAAACTATTAACCCCTAAACCTAACAACCCGCTAACCAAACATTAAATATTAACTCATCCCTATCTTATAATAAATTTAAACTTACCTTTAGATTTAAATTAAACTATATTAAACTATTAATGAATCTAAAAATTATATTAAACTATATTAAACTATTAATTAATCTACCCTAACTGTTATACTAAAATTATATTAAACTATATTAAACTATTAATTAATCTAGCCTAACTGTTATACTAAAATTATATTAAACTATATTAAACTAATTAATTTAATCTACCCTAACTATTATACTAAAATTACAATAAACTATATTAAATTAATAATTAACCTACCCTAACTTTTAAACTAAAATTTCAATAAACTACAAATTAAATTAACTATATTATATATTTAAAAACCTAACCATAATCAAATAATTTAAATCTACACTAAAAAATTACAAAGTTATAAAAAACTAGCAACTAAATTACAAAAAATAACAAACACTGTTACACAAAAAAATAAACGCTGTTACAAAAAATAAAAAATAAATTATCAAAGATTTAAACTAATTACACCTAATCTAAGGGCCCTATGAAAATAAAAAAGCCCCCCCAAAATAAAAAAAACCCTAACCTACAATAAACTACAAATTTTGCGGGGCGTTGACCCAAAGTAATCAGCTCTTTTACCTGTAAATAAAAATTACAAACAACCTCCCAACAGTAAAACCCACCACCCACACAACCAACCCCCCAAATAAAAACCTAATCTTAAAAAAACCTAAGCTCCCCATTGCCCCGAAAAGGGCATTTGAATGGGCATTGCCCTTAAAAAGGCATTTAGCTCTATTGCAGCCCAAAGCCTAATCTAAAACTAAAACCCCCCAATATAACCTTAAAAAATCCTAACAAACACTAACCCCAGAAGATTCACTTACAGTTTTGAAGATCCGACATCCATCCTCCAAGAAGCCGGCCGATGTCTTCATCCAAGCCCGCAGAAGTCTTCACCCAGACGGCATCTTCTATCTTCATCCATCCGGCGCGGAGCGGCTCCATCTTCAAAACATCTGACGCGGAGCATCCTCTACTGACGACGGCTTCTTCAGAATGAAGGTTCCTTTAAATGACGTCATCCAAGATGGCGTCCCTTAGATTCCGATTGGCTGATAGAATTCTATCAGCCAATCGGAATTGAGGTTGAAAAAATCCTATTGGCTGTTGCAATCAGCCAATAGGATTGAACTTCAATCCTATTGGCTGATCCAATCAGTCGATAGGATTGAGCTTGCATTCTATTGGCTAGTTTAGTTTAGTTTATTTAATTGTATTTTAGTTTAGGTAATTGTAGTTAACTAATTTAATTAATTTATTGATAGTGTAGTGTTAGGTGTATTTGTAACTTAGGTTAGGATTTATTTTACAGGTAATTTTGTAATTATTTTAACTAGGTAGCTATTAAATAGTTATTAACTATTTAATAGCTATTCTACCTAGTTAAAATAAATACAAAGTTGCCTGTAAAATAAATATAAATCCTAAAATAGCTACAATGTAACTATTAGTTATATTGTAGCTATATTAGGGTTTATTTTATAGGTAAGAATTTAGTTTTAAATAGGATTAATTTATTTAATTATAGTAATTTTATTTCGTTTTATTTAAATTATATTTAAGTTAGGGGGTGTTAGGGTTAGGGTTAGACTTAGGTTTAATAACCTTATTATAGTAGCGGCGACGTTGGGGGCAGGAGATTAGGGGTTAATAATTGTAGGTAGGTGGCGGCAACGTTGGGGGGGCAGATTAGAGGTTAATAAAATTTAGTATAATGTTTGCGAGGCGGGATTGCAGCGGTTTAGGGGTTAATAGATTTATTATAGTGGCGGCGGTGTCCGGTCGGCAGATTAGGGGTTAATAAGTGTAGGTAGGTGGCAGTGACGTTGGGGGGGGCAGATTAGGGATTAATAAATATAATGTAGGTGTTGGCGATGTTAGGGACAGCAGATTAGGGGTTCATAGGTTAATGTAGGTGGCGGCGATGTCCGGTCGGCAGATTAGGGGTTAAATAATTTTATTATAGTGTTTGCGATGTGGGGGGGCCTCGGTTTAGGGGTTCATAGGTAGTTTATGGGTGTTAGTGTACTTTGTAGCACTGTAGTTAAGAGCTATATGTTCCGGCGTTAGCCCATAAAACTCTTAACTACTGACTTTTTTATGCGGTAGGAGTCTTGGAGGTAGAGGCTGTACCGCTCACTTCTTCCAAGACGTTAGCCAAATCCCATTAAAAAGATAGGATACGCAATTGACGTAAGGGGATTTGCGGTATGGAAAAGTCGCGGAAGAAAAGTGAGCGGTACACCTGTACCTGTCATACTCGTAATACCAGCGGGCGTTAAAAGCAGCGTTAGGACCTCTTAACGCTGCTTTTTAAAGCTAACGCAGAACTCGTAATCTAGGCGTATGTGTTTGTTATTTTTTTGTAACTTAGTTGTTAGTTTTTTGTAACTTTGTCATTTTTTAGTGTAGATTTAAATTATTTGAGTAGGGTTAGGTGTTATAATATATATATATATATATATAATATAAATATATAATATATAGTTAATTCAATTTGTAGTTTAATGTAATTTTAGTATAACAGTCAGGGTAGATTAATTATTAATTTAATATAGTTTAATGTAATTTTAGTATAACAGTTAGGGTAGATTAATTATTAATTTAATATAGTTTAATGTAATTTTAGTATAACAGTTAGGGTAGATTAATTATTAATTTAATATAGTTTAATGTAATTTTAGTATAACAGTTAGGGTAGGTTGATTATTAATTTAATATAGGTTAATGTAATTTTAAAGGTAACTTTAAATTTATTATAAGATAGGAATGAGTTAAAATTTAATGAAAAGTTAGCGGGTTGTTAGGTTTAGGGGTTAATAGTTTAATTTAGTTTATGGCGACGTGGGGGGCTGGCGGTTTAGGGGTTAATAACTTTATTTAGTTGCAGTGGGCTCCTGGTACGGAGGAATAGGGGTTAATAACTTTATTAGAGTTGCGGCGGTGTAGGGGGCAGCAGATTAGTGGTTAATAACATAATGTAGGTGGCGGCGGTATAGGGGGTGACAGATTAGGGGTTAATAAGTATAATGTAGGTGGCAGCGGTGTAGGGGGCAGCAGATTAGGGGGTATTAACATAATGTAGGTGGCGGTGGGCTCCGGGAGCGGAGGAATAGGGCTTAATAACTTTATTAGAGTGGCGGCGGGGTCCGGGAGCGACGGTTTAGGGGTTAATAACTTTATTTAGTTGCGGCGGGGTCGGGGAGCGGCGGGATAGGGGTTAATCAGTTTATTATAGTGTGGGTGTTTAGTTACAGTATACAAATAAAGCTGGGAAAAAGCCGAAGAGCAACGAGATCGATGACTGTTAGTTTACAACAATCCGCTGCTCATCGACCCGTACTTGGTGCTCGGCTTTTTGACAGCTTTTTTGTTAAATATGGAGAACGTGGGGGGGGGCGGAGCCAACAGCCAAGCAGAGAGGACGCATGTTAGAGAGCTCCTGCTAAAACCTTTGTAAAATAACGGTAAATTGCAGCATCTTTAATGCAGTTTGCCCCAAAAACTTAATTTTGTGCATGCAGGACTGACCTTAAGCTATTGGAAACTTATTTTCCTGAATATTTATATCAGTCTGCCTTTAACACCACATACAGGCTTATGAGGCCTACTAAAGATACGGAGATAAACATGGAGACAGTTTCGGCAGATATTTATGAGGCTATATGGAAGTTCAATCTGAAATTGACTGTCAGCTATGAAGACTTATCAGCCAACCTAAGGTCAGATATGAGAAAGCCAGAGACCCGGACACAAGATGGGAACCTATACTCCCAAGAAGAGCGTCTGGACATGGGGGATGGCATCAGCCCATCCACCTTATTTGCCGCCACATCTGCTGAGCTGGAAATGGAGCTACCGCTCACGCTGCTTCCATTAATGCAGGAGATAGCGACGAACAGATTGCTAAAGACCCGTACTACGGCTGTACTGACAGACGAGGCGGTGCCGCTACTCAGCGTAGACAGATCGCCATGCAGCAGAGAAGAGGTGCGGTCACTAGCTAAATCTACCCCGATAGATAGCCGGAAGCCTCTACGTAAGTCTTTACCTTATGATGGGGTCCCCCATGCCCGGATGCAGCTCGCTTGTACAGGCCTGGGCGCGCTCCGGCGGGATGCGGCCGGTCCCGGCGGGCGCGTACAGGAAACTAACCACATCCTTTACAAATGGCATAGAGACCGGGTGGACAGTGACTGGGCTCTCAGGATGACTACCAATTATGACCTAGGTAGTTTGCAAAATCCAGGGTTCGGGTGCCCATCTGTAATGGACGCTGACAGTAACTCACTCCTGTCAGGTTGCTTGAGAAACCAGAAGATGCGGATTACTGAGACATATACCTCCCACATAACTTTTAGATCCATCCAGTTCACAGCTGAGTCTCAGAGATGTGGAGTAGGCTAGTGCACAAGCAGGTTTGGAGGCCCCATTTCTCATTCTTCGCAGCTTGCCTCTTCAGTTTTCCTGGACTATGCAAATCTGACAATGCCACGGACATCTCAGCATGACAAGCGGGTCTTAATAGCCCATTCTATATTGACTTGCTCGCAGACAGCTTTAGTGTACAAAGCACATGCTAATTAGGGTATACTTATGCCCACAATTGTTGTTAGCACATATAGGTCAAGTTTAATACGTATATTTTAGCTTATCACATGGTATATGCCTGCATGTATACATATATTGTCTGTGCTTATATAAGCTTATTTGCACCTATCCTCAGAGAGGTTATGTAGTTCTCATGAATATGTAGTGAGGATTTTTTTTTATATACCACCTACCATCATTCAAGTTGTATGTACTATGCCCAAGTCAGAGTTCTTTTGCTATGCCTAGCACTCTCTAGGATTTGACCTCCTACTTGTATGAGGAGAGGCTCTCCTACTGTTCTTTTAATGTATACTTAAGCTTCCTTCTAGACCTGGTTTAAACGCTCAGCCCTCAATACTCAATAGCTAAGCAGCCTAAGAATTACTAGTAAAATTCCATTACAATCCCTATTAGATATATGGATAGGCCCCTTACTTCATATGTATAGTTAACTATCATCTGATTTTGCTACAGTTGTGTGTATTAACTTTAGAGTTTTGTTTTTTTCTCTTAAAGCCCCTCATAAAATAAGTTGCTGCAGCCTTGTTATAGTGACATATAACATTAGCATACTTATATATGCTCACAAATTACAGTTGGAAAATGTTTGTACTCCCCAAGTCAAAGCAATGATAGCTGTTTCTTTCTCACCCCCTTACCTCTCGCCATAAATACGATTATAGGTCACTCCTGATGCCCCCTAGGTATATAAGATTACTGCTAGCTGCTGTACCAGAGTCTTTTGTTTATCCATCTGAACAACATAGCCATACAACAGTTTCTATAGATCCTATTATTTTCATAGTATATGTACAGCTCCTCGCCCTCATATGCGCTTGCAAAAGTGTTGTCACATTTTAGGAAAGATCTTAATATAATAATACTATTAGTAATCTCAGTCAGGGAACATTATGGGCAAGCACTTTTTCTAATATATATATTTGCAAACACGGGTATGATCCCCACCTACCCTATGACCTGGAATTCCCAAGTTTCAGCCGGGCACTTATAAGCCCATACATTGCAGCAATATTTAAAAAAAAATAAAATAATAATTTTAATATATACGCAAAGGTATCGGTGGCCTATGCCATTAAACCTCCTAAGTATTGACATGCTGCTTAAGCTATCTGTTATGGATACTGCAACTACTATAGCCCCAGATCCTTTATTGTTTAAGCCTTTCAATTCCTTTACTGCGAGCTAAGGCTATAATAGCACTATCATACGTGCCCAGACTGGACCTCAGTCTTAATAAGTGGGCTTGATATTTTTATTTGACGTTTAGCAACGCCCAATTGTGCACAATAGAAGCTTAAGCTATACTCTCTTCTCTACGTCGCTGTAAGTAGGCTATAATTGCCCCATATGAGTACATTTGAAGGGTTATGTGACAGAGTTTCTCTAACAAGTTAAGTTTAGATTCATAGCTACTCAGCTACAAATTTTAGGTTATAGAAGGTTAAGAAATGGTATACAACTGATATAGTTTTCATATATATGTGTGTTTTAACTTGTCAAACTCCATATGATTATTAGTGTGTTTTTTTTTTTTCTTTTTTTTTTTTTTTTTTTCATACAGGTAAAAAACTAGAGAGTTACCCCCCATGTTCCTCAGTTGACCCATTTATGCACAGCTAAATTAAGGAGCTAATACACCATAGTCTATGTGTTTACCTACAGATTATTTAACATTCATGTTAAATATTGAATTGCTCTTTTTTATACCCCCATCATGCTTATACATGACTAATAATAGATAGTTGGATAATACGATATCATAGCCCATTAACTTTGCTAAATGGCCAAGACTAATAGTCCTCTCCAAGTCTTCCACTATACTTCTATATTTCTATGGCTCCGTCCTCCACTCCTTCCCTTCTATACATAGCGGTGCTTACCCGCTGAATCTTCCCTTCCCCCCACTTGCTATACATGTATTCATGTTCGTTTTGAAGCTCTTCAAGAGCTAGACTTCTGGCCATCAGTTCTATATTATTTCCTATACTCTTGGTCCATTGGGCCTAGAACTAAGTTCCTCTCTGGCCAGCTACACATGATCTACTCTGAAGCTCCTAACGAGCTAGACTTCTGACCATCAGATATCTATTATTTTTCATATTTTTGGCCCATGGGGCCTGAATCTATGTTTCTAACAGGTCAGTCATGTATGATATAATATTGAAAAATCAAGGTTTCATTAGCCTTACACCAAGCTATTGTATAATTGCTGAAATGTTTTGGTTAACTCTGTTTATATTTTGTTCTTTTCACAAAATGGTGTATTGTGTTCTATGTATGTTTTACGCAAAAACCTCAATAAAAAATTATTTAAAAAAAAATAAAAATATGGAGAACGTATTCAGGTCCACGGCAGCGAAGTTAGGCGATGTCAGGCGAGCGTATTGGTGCCGTTGAATGCAAGTACGTTGACGGCTTGATAAATAGGCCTCATTGTCTCTAGCAGGAGAGTATTATTGGTAAGTACAGACTGGCAAAAGTAGAATTTTGTGACGTAATATACGATCCGCAGGTCTCAGTCCGACACAGATCAATGGTTACGTCACTACAGATGTCCCGAATGCAAATTCGGCACTATCTAACTACTTTTGCTAGTTATCAAAAATCTACCAGGTACGCTCGCCACTATTCCGGCCCAGCGTACCTGGTTTTCAATCCGCCGCCTTGGAGGCGGCGGATGCCATAGGAATTAATGGGAGTCTGAAAGCAGCGAAATCTTATGTTCGCTGCTGTCCGATATCCCATTGATTTCTATGGTATAATAAAAGTAACATTTACACCTAACACCCTAACATGTTCCCGAGTCTAAACACCCCTAATCTGCCGCCCCGACACCGTCTCCACCTACATTATACTTATTAACCCCTAATCTTCCGCCCCGCCGCCACCTACATTATACTTATTAACCCCTAATATTCTGCCCCTACACCGCCGCCACCTACATTATACTTATTAACACCTAATCTGCCGCCCCAACACTGCCGCTACCTACATTATACTTATTAACCCCTAATCTTCTGCCCCCAACACCGCCGACACCTACATTATACTTATTAACCCCTAATCTGCCGCCATGACACTGCCGACACCTAAATAAAAGTTATTAACCCTAATCTGCCGCTCCCGGAGCCCACCACAACTAAATAAAGTTATTAACCCCTAAACCCCTGGCCTCCCACATCACTAGCACTTACTAAACATATTAACCCCTAAACCGCCAGCCCCCCACATCGCCATAAACTAAATTAAACTATTAACCCCTAAACCTAACAACCCGCTAACCTTACATTAAATATTAACTCATCCCTATCTTATAATAAATTTAAACTTACCTTTAGATTTAAATTAAACTATATTAAACTATTAATTAATCTAAAAATTATATTAAACTATATTAAACTATTAATTAATCTACCCTAACTGTTATACTAAAATTATATTAAACTATATTAAACTATTAATTAATCTAGCCTAACTGTTATACTAAAATTATATTAAACTATATTAAACTAATTAATTTAATCTACCCTAACTATTATACTAAAATTACAATAAACTATATTAAATCAATAATTAACCTACCCTAACTTTTAAACTAAAATTACAATAAACTACAAATTAAATTAACTATATTATATATTTAAAAACCTAACCATAATCAAATAATTTAAATCTACACTAAAAAATTACAAAGTTACAAAAAACTAGCAACTAAATTACAAAAAATAACAAACACTGTTACACAAAAAAATAAACACTGTTACAAAAAATAAAAAATAAATTATCAAAGATTTAAACTAATTACACCTAATCTAAGGGCCCTATGAAAATAAAAAAGCCCCCCCAAAATAAAAAAAACCCTAACCTACAATAAACTACAAATTTTGCGGGGCGTTGACCCAAAGTAATCAGCTCTTTTACCTGTAAATAAAAATTACAAACAACCCCCCAACAGTAAAACCCACCACCCACACAACCAACCCCCCCAAATAAAAACCTAATCTTAAAAAAACCTAAGCTCCCCATTGCCCCGAAAAGGGCATTTGAATGGGCATTGCCCTTAAAAGGGCATTTAGCTCCATTGCAGCCCAAAGCCTAATCTAAAACTAAAACCCCCCAATAAAACCTTAAAAAATCCTAACAAACACTAACCCCAGAAGATTCACTTACAGTTTTGAAGATCCGACATCCATCCTCCAAGAAGCCGGCCGATGTCTTCATCCAAGCCCGCAGAAGTCTTCACCCAGACGGCATCTTCTATCTTCATCCATCCGGTGCGGAGCGGCTCCATCTTCAAAACATCTGACGCGGAGCATCCTCTACTGACGACGGCTTCTTCGGAATGAAGGTTCCTTTAAATGACGTCATCCAAGATGGCGTCCCTTAGATTCCGATTGGCTGATAGAATTCTATCAGCCAATCGGAATTGAGGTTGAAAAAATCCTATTGGCTGTTGCAATCAGCCAATAGGATTGAATTTCAATCCTATTGGCTGATCCAATCAGCCGATAGGATTGAGCTTGCATTCTATTGGCTAGTTTAGTTTATTTAATTGTATTTTAGTTTAGGTAATTGTAGTTAACTAATTTAATTAATTTATTGATAGTGTAGTGTTAGGTGTATTTGTAACTTAGGTTAGGATTTATTTTACAGGTAATTTTGTAATTATTTTAACTAGGTAGCTATTAAATAGTTATTAACTATTTAATAGCTATTCTACCTAGTTAAAATAAATACAAAGTTGCCTGTAAAATAAATATAAATCCTAAAATAGCTACAATGTAACTATTAGTTATATTGTAGCTATATTAGGGTTTATTTTATAGGTAAGTATTTAGTTTTAAATAGGATTAATTTATTTAATTATAGTAATTTTATTTCGTTTTATTTAAATTATATTTAAGTTAGGGGGTGTTAGGGTTAGGGTTAGACTTAGGTTTAATAACCTTATTATAGTAGCGGCGACGTTGGGGGCAGGAGATTAGGGGTTAATAATTGTAGGTAGGTGGCGGCAACGTTGGGGGGGCAGATTAGAGGTTAATAAAATTTAGTATAATGTTTGCGAGGCGGGATTGCAGCGGTTTAGGGGTTAATAGATTTATTATAGTGGGGGTTAATAAGTGTAGGTAGGTGGCAGTGACGTTGGGGGGGGGCAGATTAGGGGTTAATAAATATAATGTAGGTGTTGGCGATGTTAGGGACAGCAGATTAGGGGTTCATAGGTTAATGTAGGTGGCGGCGATGTCCGGTCGGCAGATTAGGGGTTAAATAATTTTATTATAGTGTTTGCGATGTGGGGGGGCCTCGGTTTAGGGGTTCATAGGTAGTTTATGGGTGTTAGTGTACTTTGTAGCACTGTAGTTAAGAGCTATATGTTCCGGCGTTAGCCCATAAAACTCTTAACTACTGACTTTTTTATGCGGTAGGAGTCTTGGAGGTAGAGGCTGTACCGCTCACTTCTTCCAAGACGTTAGCCAAATCCCATTAAAAAGATAGGATACGCAATTGACGTAAGGGGATTTGCGGTATGGAAAAGTCGCGGAAGAAAAGTGAGCGGTACAACCTGTACCTGTCATACTCGTAATACCAGCGGGCGTTAAAAGCAGCGTTAGGACCTCTTAACGCTGCTTTTTAAAGCTAACGCAGAACTCGTAATCTAGGCGTATGTGTTTGTTATTTTTTTGTAACTTAGTTGTTAGTTTTTTGTAACTTTGTCATTTTTTAGTGTAGATTTAAATTATTTGAGTAGGGTTAGGTGTTATAATATATATATATATATATATAATATAAATATATAATATATAGTTAATTCAATTTGTAGTTTAATGTAATTTTAGTATAACAGTTAGGGTAGATTAATTATTAATTTAATATAGTTTAATGTAATTTTAGTATAACAGTTAGGGTAGGTTGATTATTAATTTAATATAGGTTAATGTAATTTTAAAGGTAAGTTTAAATTTATTATAAGATAGGAATGAGTTAAAATTTAATGTAAAGTTAGCGGGTTGTTAGGTTTAGGGGTTAATAGTTTAATTTAGTTTATGGCGACGTGGGGGGCTGGCGGTTTAGGGGTTAATAACTTTATTTAGTTGCAGTGGGCTCCTGGTACGGAGGAATAGGGGTTAATAACTTTATTAGAGTTGCGGCGGTGTAGGGGGCAGCAGATTAGGGGTTAATAACATAATGTAGGTGGCGGCGGTATAGGGGGTGACAGATTAGGGGTTAATAAGTATAATGTAGGTGGCAGCGGTGTAGGGGGCAGCAGATTAGGGGGTATTAACATAATGTAGGTGGCGGTGGGCTCCGGGAGCGGAGGAATAGGGCTTAATAACTTTATTAGAGTGGCGGCGGGGTCCGGGAGCGACGGTTTA
The DNA here is from genome assembly GCF_027579735.1 of Bombina bombina. Classification (NCBI taxonomy): domain Eukaryota; kingdom Metazoa; phylum Chordata; class Amphibia; order Anura; family Bombinatoridae; genus Bombina; species Bombina bombina. The sequence goes on from NC_069499.1 coordinate 1,219,117,362, forward strand.
GGGGTTAATAACTTTATTTAGTTGCGGCGGGGTCGGGGAGCGGCGGGATAGGGGTTAATCAGTTTATTATAGTGTGGGTGTTTAGTTACAGTATACAAATAAAGCTGGGAAAAAGCCGAAGAGCAACGAGATCGATGACTGTTAGTTTACAACAATCCGCTGCTCATCGACCCGTACTTGGTGCTCGGCTTTTTGACAGCTTTTTTGTTAAATATGGAGAACGTATTCAGGTCCACGGCAGCGAAGTTAGGCGATGTCAGGCGAGCGTATTGGTGCCGTTGAATGCAAGTACGTTGACGGCTTGATAAACAGGCCTCATTGTCTCTAGCAGGAGAGTATTATTGGTAAGTACAGACCGGCAAAAGTAGAATTTTGTGACGTAACATACTATCCGCAGGTCTCAGTCCGACACAGATCAATGGTTACGTCACTACAGATGTCCCGAATGCAAATTCGGCACTATCTAACTACTTTTGCTAGTTATCAAAAATCTACCAGGTACGCTCGCCACTATTCCGGCCCAGCGTACCTGGTTTTTAATCCGCCGCCTTGGAGGCGGCGGATGCCATAGGAATTAATGGGAGTCTGAAAGCAGCGAAATCTTATGTTCGCTGCTGTCCGATATCCCATTGATTTCTATGGTATAATAAAAGTAACATTTACACCTAACACCCTAACATGTTCCCGAGTCTAAACACCCCTAATCTGCCGCCCCGACACCGTCTCCACCTACATTATACTTATTAACCCCTAATCTTCCGCCCCGCCGCCACCTACATTATACTTATTAACCCCTAATATTCTGCCCCTACACCGCCGCCACCTACATTATACTTATTAACACCTAATCTGCCGCCCCAACACTGCCGCTACCTACATTATACTTATTAACCCCTAATCTTCTGCCCCCAACACCGCCGACACCTACATTATACTTATTAACCCCTAATCTGCCGCCATGACACTGCCGACACCTAAATAAAAGTTATTAACCCTAATCTGCCACTCCCGGAGCCCACCACAACTAAATAAAGTTATTAACCCCTAAACCCCTGGCCTCCCACATCACTAGCACTTACTAAACCTATTAACCCCTAAACCGCCAGCCCCCCACATCGCCATAAACTAAATTAAACTATTAACCCCTAAACCTAACAACCCGCTAACCTTACATTAAATATTAACTCATCCCTATCTTATAATAAATTTAAACTTACCTTTAGATTTAAATTAAACTATATTAAACTATTAATTAATCTAAAAATTATATTAAACTATATTAAACTATTAATTAATCTACCCTAACTGTTATACTAAAATTATATTAAACTATATTAAACTATTAATTAATCTAGCCTAACTGTTATACTAAAATTATATTAAACTATATTAAACTAATTAATTTAATCTACCCTAACTATTATACTAAAATTACAATAAACTATATTAAATCAATAATTAACCTACCCTAACTTTTAAACTAAAATTACAATAAACTACAAATTAAATTAACTATATTATATATTTAAAAACCTAACCATAATCAAATAATTGAAATCTACACTAAAAAATTACAAAGTTATAAAAAACTAGCAACTAAATTACAAAAAATAACAAACACTGTTACACAAAAAAATAAACACTGTTACAAAAAATAAAAAATAAATTATCAAAGATTTAAACTAATTACACCTAATCTAAGGGCCCTATGAAAATAAAAAAGCCCCCCCAAAATAAAAAAAACCCTAACCTACAATAAACTACAAATTTTGCGGGGCGTTGACCCAAAGTAATCAGCTCTTTTACCTGTAAATAAAAATTACAAACAACCCCCCAACAGTAAAACCCACCACCCACACAACCAACCCCCCAAATAAAAACCTAATCTTAAAAAAACCTAAGCTCCCCATTGCCCCGAAAAGGGCATTTGAATGGGCATTGCCCTTAAAAGGGCATTTAGCTCTATTGCAGCCCAAAGCCTAATCTAAAACTAAAACCCCCCAATAAAACCTTAAAAAATCCTAACAAACACTAACCCCAGAAGATTCACTTACAGTTTTGAAGATCCGACATCCATCCTCCAAGAAGCCGTCCGATGTCTTCATCCAAGCCCGCAGAAGTCTTCACCCAGACGGCATCTTCTATCTTCATCCATCCGGCGCGGAGCGGCTCCATCTTCAAAACATCTGACGCGGAGCATCCTCTACTGACGACGGCTTCTTCGGAATGAAGGTTCCTTTAAATGACGTCATCCAAGATGGCGTCCCTTAGATTCCGATTGGCTGATAGAATTCTATCAGCCAATCAGAATTGAGGTTGAAAAAATCCTATTGGCTGTTGCAATCAGCCAATAGGATTGAACTTCAATCCTATTGGCTGATCCAATCAGCCGATAGGATTGAGCTTGCATTCTATTGGCTAGTTTAGTTTATTTAATTGTATTTTAGTTTAGGTAATTGTAGTTAACTAATTTAATTAATTTATTGATAGTGTAGTGTTAGGTGTATTTGTAACTTAGGTTAGGATTTATTTTACAGGTAATTTTGTAATTATTTTAACTAGGTAGCTATTAAATAGTTATTAACTATTTAATAGCTATTCTACCTAGTTAAAATAAATACAAAGTTGCCTGTAAAATAAATATAAATCCTAAAATAGCTACAATGTAACTATTAGTTATATTGTAGCTATATTAGGGTTTATTTTATAGGTAAGTATTTAGTTTTAAATAGGATTAATTTATTTAATTATAGTAATTTTATTTCGTTTTATTTAAATTATATTTAAGTTAGGGGGTGTTAGGGTTAGGGTTAGACTTAGGTTTAATAACCTTATTATAGTAACGGCGACGTTGGGGGCAGGAGATTAGGGGTTAATAATTGTAAGTAGGTGGCGGCAACGTTGGGGGGGCAGATTAGAGGTTAATAAAATTTAGTATAATGTTTGCGAGGCGGGATTGCAGCAGTTTAGGGGTTAATAGATTTATTATAGTGGCGGCGGTGTCCGGTCGGCAGATTAGGGGTTAATAAGTGTAGGTAGGTGGCAGTGACGTTGGGGGGGGGGCAGATTAGGGGTTAATAAATATAATGTAGGTGTTGGCGATGTTAGGGACAGCAGATTAGGGGTTCATAGGTTAATGTAGGTGGCGGCGATGTCCGGTCGGCAGATTAGGGGTTAAATAATTTTATTATAGTGTTTGCGATGTGGGGGGGCCTCGGTTTAGGGGTTCATAGGTAGTTTATGGGTGTTAGTGTACTTTGTAGCACTGTAGTTAAGAGCTATATGTTCCGGCGTTAGCCCATAAAACTCTTAACTACTGACTTTTTTATGCGGTAGGAGTCTTGGAGGTAGAGGCTGTACCGCTCACTTCTTCCAAGACGTTAGCCAAATCCCATTAAAAAGATAGGATACGCAATTGACGTAAGGGGATTTGCGGTATGGAAAAGTCACGGAAGAAAAGTGAGCGGTACACCTGTACCTGTCATACTCGTAATACCAGCGGGCGTTAAAAGCAGCGTTAGGACCTCTTAACGCTGCTTTTTAAAGCTAACGCAGAACTCGTAATCTAGGCGTATGTGTTTGTTATTTTTTTGTAACTTAGTTGTTAGTTTTTTGTAACTTTGTCATTTTTTAGTGTAGATTTAAATTATTTGAGTAGGGTTAGGTGTTATAATATATATATATATATATATAATATAAATATATAATATATAGTTAATTCAATTTGTAGTTTAATGTAATTTAATATAGGTTAATGTAATTTTAAAGGTAAGTTTAAATTTATTATAAGATAGGAATGAGTTAAAATTTAATGTAAAGTTAGCGGGTTGTTAGGTTTAGGGGTTAATAGTTTAATTTAGTTTATGGCGACGTGGGGGGCTGGCGGTTTAGGGGTTAATAACTTTATTTAGTTGCAGTGGGCTCCTGGTACGGAGGAATAGGGGTTAATAACTTTATTAGAGTTGCGGCGGTGTAGGGGGCAGCAGATTAGGGGTTAATAACATAATGTAGGTGGCGGCGGTATAGGGGGTGACAGATTAGGGGTTAATAAGTATAATGTAGGTGGCAGCGGTGTAGGGGGCAGCAGATTAGGGGGGTATTAACATAATGTAGGTGGCGGTGGGCTCCGGGAGCGGAGGAATAGGGCTTAATAACTTTATTAGAGTGGCGGCGGGGTCCGGGAGCGACGGTTTAGGGGTTAATAACTTTATTTAGTTGCGGCGGGGTCGGGGAGCGGCGGGATAGAGGTTAATCAGTTTATTATAGTGTGGGTGTTTAGTTACAGTATACAAATAAAGCTGGGAAAAAGCCGAAGAGCAACGAGATCGATGACTGTTAGTTTACAACAATCCGCTGCTCATCGACCCGTACTTGGTGCTCGGCTTTTTGACAGCTTTTTTGTTAAATATGGAGAACGTATTCAGGTCCACGGCAGCGAAGTTAGGCGATGTCAGGCGAGCGTATTGGTGCCGTTGAATGCAAGTACGTTGACGGCTTGATAAATAGGCCTCATTGTCTCTAGCAGGAGAGTATTATTGGTAAGTACAGTTTATTTTTTCAAACACTCTATTAATCTTATATTTGGCCAAGATTATATGTTTATATATGGCCTTGGGATAGGTCAATATTATTATTATTATTACCCCTCATTTATTTGAAGAGCTCATTGGCATTTTGGCACATAGACTTATATGGGAGGGGGAAAGTTTTTATTTTATATTTGTTGCCCTCTCAGAAACGCAAACATTTTTATTTTTTGGCGCCTAGTGCCTGTGGGTACGCTAGCCGCTCGCGGGTGTGCTTACACACATGTGCGCTCGTTTTAGCACATTTTTTCCCTTACATATGGGCCTTTCAGGGCCGCCATCAGGGGGTGACAGGGGTGACTCTTGTCAGGGGCCCAAAGTGCCAGGGGGGCCCCATGAAGCAAGAACAACTAAAAAAAATGTTTATTTTTTTATTTTGGCAGTCACCAGTGCGCACTACAGCAGAGTGCTAATTGAGCATGGGAAATGTTATTACAAGGAGTAAAGTATCAGCATTTGAGAGGATTTCTGTGTGTGCACTAAACCACTATGCACAGTGTGAGACAGACTTGACACATACGGCTAGATTTAGAGTTTGGCGGCCAAAGGGGTGCGTTAGCTACGCGTACTTTTTTCCCCCCGCACCTTTTAAATACCGCTGGTATTTAGAGTTAACAGAATGGTTGCGTTTTCAGTGCATTAGGCTCCAAAAAGGGAGCGTAGAGCATAATGTACCGCCACTGCAACTCTCAATACCAGCGGTGCTTACGGACGCGGCCAGCTTCAAAAACGTGCTCATGCACGATTCCCCCATAGGAAACAATGGGGCTGTTTGAGCTGAAAAAAAACCTAATACCTGCAAAAAAGCAGCGTTCAGCTCCTAACGCAGCCCCATTGTTTCCTATGGGGAAACACTTCCTAAATCTGCACCTTACACCCTAACATGTACCCCGAGTCTAAACACCCCTAACCTTACACTTATTAACCCCTAATCTGCCGCCCCCGCTTTATTTAAATTATAATTATATTGTAGCTATTTTAGGATTAATATTTATTTTACAGGCAACTTTGTATTTATTTTAGCCAGGTACAATAGCTATTAAATAGTTAATTACTATTTAATAGCTACCTAGTTAAAATAATTACAAAATTACCTGTAAAATAAATCCTAACCTAAGTTACAATTAAACCTAACACTACACTATCAATAAATAAATTAAACTACCTACAATTATCTACAATTAAACCTAACACTACACTATCAATACATTAATTAAATACAATACCTACAAATAAATACAATAAAATAAACTAACTAAATTTCAAAAAATAAAAAAGAACTAAGTTACAAAAAATAAAAAAATATTTACAAACATTAGAAAAATATTACAACAATTTTAAACTAATTACACCTACTCTAAGCCCCCTAATAAAATAACAAAGACCCCCCAAAATAAAAAAAAATGCCCTACCCTATTCTAAAATTAAAATAGAAAAGCTCTTTTACCTTACCAGCCCTGAAAAGGGCCCTTTGCAGGGCATGCCTCAAAGAAGTCAGCTCTTTTGCCTGTAAATAAAAACCCATACAATACCCCCCCCAACATTACAACCCACCACCCACATACCCCTAATCTAACCCAAATTCCCCTTAAATAAACCTAACACTAAGCCCCTGAATATCTCCCTACCTTGTCTTCACCACGCCGGGTTCACCGATCGATCCAGAAGAGCCTCCGATGTCTTGATCCAAGCCCAAGCGGGGGGCTGAAGATGTCCATGATCCGACTGAAGTCTTCATCCAAGCGGGAGCTGAAGAGGTCCATGATCCGACTGAAGTCTTCTATCAAGCGGCATCTTCAATCTTCTTTCCTCCGGATCCATGTAGTTCATCCCGCCGACGCGGAACATCCATCTTCACCGACGACTTCCCGACGAATGACGGTTCCTTTAAGGGACGTCATCCAAGATGGCGTCCCTCGAATTCCGATTGGCTGATAGGATTCTATCAGTCAATCAGAATTAAGGTAGGAAAATTCTGATTAGCTGATGGATCGGAACAGCCAATAGAATGCAAGCTCAATCTGATTGGCTGATCGGATCAGCCAATCGGATTGAACTTGAATCTGATTGGCTGATTCCATCAGCCAATCAGAATTTTCCTACCTTAATTCCGATTGGCTGATAGACTCCTATCAGCCAATCAGAATTCGAGGGACGCCATCTAGGGTTAATGTCTTGGTTGTGGTGATCTATAGAGATACCTTGAAGTATTTCTTCTCTTTGTGCAAATATATTCATAGTAGTATTTATGTTAAGAATTTAAATGACAATATAGGGCGTGTTTAGTGTCTATAGCACCGGTATTAATAGGTGTGTGTTACCTCTTTAGGATAATGATTTACTTATAAATAGTGTTGTAAAGTGTTAAAAAACACTTTAGTGCGATAAATGGTGTGTCTCAAACTCAAAATGGAAGGATAGAAGTGATTTTGGAGGAACAAGTATAGAGTGAGTGCACCTAGTGTGTGTATATTTAGAGATAAATAATTTTTATCTAAAGAAAATAGTTTTTGTAACCTCGCTCTGTACCCTACAATAATTGACAGTTGTTCCTTCAAACGACTGTCTAATAAATGAAACGTGAATTAACCAAGGTGAGGGGAGCTTACGGTGTGGGTTCAGAGAGTTGTGTCAGACTGTTTTTCACTATGTGTATTATCACAGTAGAAATGAAAATAAAAGTAATTAAGCTTATATATAGATAGTATTTATTTAAAACACTTAAAACAAGTTGAATTGTAAGTATAGAGCTCTAATACTTTAAAACATTAAAAACAATATACAATTAATATAAGGACAACATTGGAGAATTATGAACAGTCTTTTTGATTTGTTTTCAATTTGTTCATATAGTCTGATCAATTAATTTGATTTATTTCGTTTTTTGTTTTAGAAAGTTTTTTATATGAATGTTTTACTTTTACTCACGTTTTTGTCTTGAATAAAAAACTTTTAAAATGGCCTTAGTATATGTCCAGGATAGGCCGTTGAGGAGACAAAAGGAGATAGATGACAGTCTTATGTTTAAGACGCTCTTTATCTTAAAAGGTCAAAAATTGCAACTTATGAAAAGAAAAGTTGTAGCGTTGTTTCAAATTTTTGCAAGTCTTTTAAGAGGAGAGACAATTGGTGTTTCTATATTGGATATATCTGGAGAAATCGATGTGCTTAAGGTTTCTATGCCAATTTCACTTGTAGATGTGATGTTTGATATTTGATAAAAGGAAGGACTCGTTGGTCTCCGAGACTTTTTACCCTGTTTGTGGTAGATTTGATGTATAGGGTTTGCAGGAGTCTCTAGGAGGCTTGTAGTGTTTGTTGGTATTTGGGTCTTTGGTCAAAATCGTGATCGTTGGTCTCTGAGACTGTTTACCCTATTAATATGGTGAATTTGATGTTCAGGGTTTGCTGGAGTCTCTAAGAGGCTTGTGGTATTTCTGGATGATATTATCTTGGATCCTGATATCAGTTTCAGATACAGGTAAATTTACTTTGAAGGTTCTGAGGACCGGGACAATTTTATCTGTCCGTAGAGGTTCCTTGTAGTGAACTGCTTCTTTTTTGCGCTTGTCAGCGTTTGAACGTTAGTTATGGTGAATCCGCTTATAAGTTCAACATCCCACAGTGTGGGCATATAGCATCAAAAGAGGGTGCACACTCAGGAGGGCAAATCTTTTTTGATAGTTTTGCTGTTTATTTGATCTTTCTGTATTTCCTGTGTCGGATGGAATATGGTCCCTATTTGTAGTTTGATTTGGGATAGTGAGTTTTTTCTGTTTTACATGGTTTGATTTCCCAAACAGATATGATCGATCTGAGGTTTTTGCAATAGGAGAGTTGACCATCTCTACTGTATGTTCATTGGTTAGGTCAATATCTGTAGGGATTTCCGTATCTAAAGTTTCTGAATAATCTTCTAAATCTCTAATGTATTTAGATGATTTTGTGGCTAGAATATTTTCTTTAAAAGTAGAAATGTTATTAAAGATTTCTTTTTGTATGTTTAGAAACTCGGTATTATTTTCATAGATTTTTAAGCTGTTTTTTTGTTGGTCTATTTCTTTTTTGGTCTCACTTAATGTAATGTTTCTAGATTTAATTATTATTTTCATGAGTGTTTGGGAAGCATTTTCAAGTGTCTCAAACCATTCGTTGGATAAATCATCGTTTAGATAGAATGTGCAATTTTTCTTTAATCTGAGTCCTCTTGGGACCATGTTATTTTCTATATATTTTTCTGTGTATTTAATTTCTATGGTGTTTTTTAGCTCTTTAGGTTTATTTAAGGGGAATTTGGTTAGATTAGGGGTATGTGGGTGGTGGGTTGTAATGTTGGGGGGGGTATTGTATGGTTTTTTTTTACAGGCAAAAGAGCTGAATTCTTTGGGGCATGCCCCGCAAAGGGCCCTTTTCAGGGCTGGTAAGGTAAAAGAGCTTTTCTATTTTAATTTTAGAATAGGGTAGGGCATTTTTTTTTATTTTGGGGGTCTTTGTTATTTTATTAGGGGGCCTAGAGTAGGTGTAATTAGTTTAAAATTGTTGTAATATTTTTCTAATGTTTGTAAATATTTTTTTATTGTTTGTAACTTAGTTCTTCTTTAATTTTTGTACTTTAGTTAGTTTATTTCATTGTATTTATTTGTAGGTATTTTATGTAATTAATTTATTGATAGTGTAGTGTTAGGTTTAATTGTAGATAATTGTAGGTATTTTATTTAATTAATTTATTGATAGTGTAGTGTTAGGTTTAATTGTAACTTAGGTTAGGATTTATTTTACAGGTTAGTTTGTAATTATTTTAACTAGGTAACTATTAAGTAGTTATTAACTATTTAATAGCTATTGTACCTGGTTAAAATAATTACAAAGTTGCCTGTAAAATAAATATTAATCCTAAAATAGCTACAATATAATTATAATTTATATTGTAGCTATATTAGGGTTTTTTTTACAGGTAAGTATTTAGCTTTAAATAGGAATAATTTATTTAATAAGAGTTAATTTATTTCGTTAGATTTAAATTATATTTAAGTTAGGGGGGTGTTAGTGTTAGGGTTAGACTTAGCTTTAGGGGTTAATACATTTATTATAGTAGCGGTGTGGTCCGGTCGGCAGATTAGGGGTTAATAATTGTAGGTAGGTGGAGGCGACGTTGGGGGCGGCAGATTAGGGGTTAATAAATATAATATAGGGGTTGGCTGTGTTAGGGGCAGCAGATTAGGGGTACATAGGTATAATGTAGGTTGCGGCGGTGTACGGAGCGGCAGATTAGGGGTTAAAAAAAATATGCAGGTGTCAGCGATAGCGGGGGCGACAGATTAGGGGTTAATAAATATTATGTAGGTGTCGGCGGTATTAGGGGCAGCAGATTAGGGGTACATAGGGATAACGTAGGTGGCGGCGGTGTGCGGTCGGCAGATTAGGGGTTAAAAATTTTTAATAGAGTGGTGGCGATGTGGGGGGGCCTCGGTTTAGGGGTACATAGGTAGTTTATGGGTTTTAGTGTACTTTAGAGCACAGTAGTTAAGAGCTTTATGAACCGGCGTTAGCCCAGAAAGCTCTTAACTCCGGTTTTTTTTCTGCGGCTGGAGTTTTGTCGTTAGATTTCTAACGCTCACTTCAGCCACGACTCTAAATACCGGCGTTAGAAAGATCCCATTGAAAAGATAGGATACGCAATTGACGTAAGGGGATCTGCGGTATGGAAAAGTTGCGGCTGCAAAGTGAGCGTTAGACCCTTTCCTGACTGACTCTAAATACCAGCGGTAGCCCAAAACCAGCGTTAGGAGCCTCTAACGCTGGTTTTGACGGCTAACGCCAAACTCTAAATCTAGCCGATTGTTTGTACAGTGTGTGCCTGAGTCAGACAGCATTGCAGAGGAGATAGGACTTAGTAAATGTTTTTTATTTCTTTGTGCAATTTTGGATTGTAACTTCAGTGTGGTAGCAGTTGTATGGTGGGGCCAGAGGTCCATAAAAAGACATTTTTTTTAGCAGCAGTGTATTTATGATTATTTGACAATACTGTAGAAATTCTATATTTAAAGCCATGCAGAAATGTTTCCTCCTCAATACACAAATGGCAGGTGCCCTTTTGGCAGATATGCATTTTTTTATTAATATATATATATATATATATATATATATATATATATATATAACATTCCAGTTTACTGCCCCTTTGTGCAAGGACTTTCCAGATGCAAGGAGGCATTTTATCTAAGATTTTTACATCTGCATAAAATGTTATACTAAGATTGCTCAGTGTTTGAAATGAGACAGGTTAACTTAAAACTGTTCAGTTTACACTACAGCTGACTTAATTTTGAAATACATACAAACAAGCCTAAATCCTGCATTTAACCAGATCTAATGGTATGAGTACCACAGCTTATGGTTTCACCAAGACCATATAAAGTACAGCATTTTCAAAATCCATAAGTACAGCTGACAGATGGGAACATTTGTACACTATATTTGAAGTGCTGCTCTTGATTGGGGAAAATGGGGGGGAAAACAAACATATGTCAACCTTTTAAAAGTACAATTTTGAATTTGCAGAATTATTTTTGTTTGCACATTTACAAATATGTTTCTTTAAAAAGTGATCTCTTCATTTCTGCAATTTTTTTTATCATGCATGTCACACACTGTTAATTTAGGGGATGCAATGTGCAGAAATGTTACTTCCTGTGAGTGTTTCTGTGGTAGTCTGTGTTTATGTCTTTGTGCTTTTGCTTGTGTCTCTATGAGTGTGTATGTATTTTTTTTGTGGGTCTCTCTGTGAGGGTGGGTGTGTATGTATTTGTGCATTTTCTGTGGATGTCTGTGAGGGTGTGTGCGTATGTCTTTGTGTTTTTTTTGTATGGGTGTCTCTTTGAGGGTGTGTGTATGTATGTCTTTGTGTATTTTCTCTGGATGCCGCTGTGAGGGTGGGTGTGTATGTCTCTGTTTTCTGTGGATGCCTCTGTGAGGGTGGGTGTGTATGTCTCTGTTTTCTGTGGATGTCTCTGTGAGGGTGTGTGTATGTCTGTGCATTTTCCGTGGGTGTCTCTGTGAGAGTGTGTGTATGTCTTTGTGTGTTTTCTGTGGATGTCTCAGTGAGGGTGTGTATGTATGTCTTTTTGTGTTTTATGTGGTTGTCTCTCTGTGTGTGTATGTTTTGTGTGTGAGTGTGTGTGTGTGTGTATGTCTTTGTGTGTTTTCTGAGGCTGTCTCTGTCTGTGTTTCCTTGGGTGTATGTACAAGTTTGTGTTTGAGTTTGTGTGTGTCCATTGTCTGTTCCTTTTTAGGACATTTTGACCTTACTACTGATTATTCACATCTTTCTACAGACTTTGGGACTAATAATGAGACCTTTCTGGAAGTCACCAATCTACCATTTAATCTTTAAATTATTGTTTAGGCAGTTCAGGGCCCTTCCTTTCTGCCGCTGCATGCCGTTGTCATCATATAGTTGTCATCTCCCTTGACAAAAAGATAATCAGAACTCCATATTTTGTTTTGTAAATCTAATTTTTTGACAAAACTGTAGTCTACCTCCTTACTTGTCAGGTCAATGTAAACAAGTGCTGAGTGTCTGTTTGGGTGTCTGAGTCTTAGTGTGTTTGTGTGCTTCTTTGCGTGTCTGCTAGAGTGTCTATATGTGAATCTTTATTTGTGATTATGTGTGTTTCAGTGTATGAGTGTGTCTGTGTGTTTGTGTGTTACTACCTACTTTACAACATTCCCAAATTTGACTACACTTAAGAATAAAGTGCATATACGTTTTAGTCACTTGGTCAAAAATTACACATGTCAGGGGGGGGGGCTGATCAATGGTTAAGTCAGGGGCCCCAAAATTTCTAATGGCGGTCCTGGGGCCTTTGTTTGGTGCGCATCATCCTATAGTTGGTGCCCCTTTTTTGATGAAGGTTTCTCAGGAGGGGGTAATGTAATTCCTCTCTTTTACAGCTCTTTCATTTGGGGATCTTTATTTTTTATGGAAAATTCTTATTCTGTCCTACTTTGGAAGTTAAAGTATCTGAACACTTTTACTACCAATGTTAAATCTTTTATTATAAGCAAGCTGAGGTATCTCTCCCAGCATATGTATGTGGTACTTGTTTTTATGTTCTGATGTATTCGGACCTAGTTAATTCTGTTCTTGCTTCCAAAAGTTTATTATGGGGATTTCTTTAGTTATACTTATGTTTCTGCCCCTACATTTGTCGTTCCCTTACTTTTAGGATATATAATTCAGCCGCTAGCAGGGGTGTCAATCAATCCGATCGTATTCAATCGGGTTGATTTCTGTCCGCTGCCTCAGAGCAGGTGGACAGGTTATGGAGCAGTGGTCTTTAGACCGCTGCTTCATAACTCCTGTTTCCAGGCTCGCCGGAAACACGGGGCATCAAGCTCAGTACAGAGCTTGATAAATTAACCCCTATTTCTAATTTTGCTCTGGTTACTCCAGCACCATTGTTGTAAGAAGGGATATTTATTTGTATGTTCCTTTTCACTAGGAACATTCACCTAGATTACGAGTTTTGCATTATGAGTCAAATAGCAGCATTGTGCCCATAACGCATCATTTTCCCTAATGCAGCCATTACAAGTCTTGTCGGTATAGGTGTACCGCAAGCCTTTTAGCTTGTAATGCAACATCAGTACCGCACTCCTAAAAATTAAGTTTTTTCATGGGATTTCCATAGCGCCAGTATTACGAGTTTTGCGTTCTGGCTAAAAAGCAAGCTTTACAGCCTAAAAGCTGTAGCATAAAGCTCATAACTAAAGTGTTAAATAGTACACTAACACCCATAAACTACCTATTAACCCCTAAACTGAGGCCCTCCTGCATCGCAAACACTATAATAAATGTATTAACCCCTATTCCGCCGCTCCCTGACATCCTCACCTCTATAATAAACGTATTAACCCCTAAACCGCCGCCCTTCCACATCGCAAACACTATTGAAATATTATTAACCCCTAATATGCTGTCCGCCCACATCGCCTCCACTATTCTAAAGTTATTAAGCCCTACAATGCCACACTATACTAAACCTATTAACCCCTAAACCGCAAGCCCCCCTACAACGAAATATACTAAACTATTAACCCTTAAACCGAAAGCCCCCCACATCGAAATAATCTAAATTAAACTATTTACCCCTAAACCTAAAAACCCCTAACTTTATATTAAAATTACAATTTACCTATCTTAACCCCTTAACGACCAAGGACGTACGCCACACATCCTCAAAAAAAATACAGTTAATGACAGAGGACGTGTGGCGTACGTCCTTGGTCTGGAAAGCAGCTGGAAGCGATCCTGCTCGCTTCCAGCTGCTTTCCGGTTATTGCAGTGATGCCTCGATATCGAGGCATCCTGCAATAACCCCCCTTGGCCATCCGATGCAGAGAGAGCCACTCTGTGGCCCTCTCTGCACCGGACATCGTGGCCGGTATCGTTGGTGGGTGGGAGCAAGTCTGGGAGGCGGGTGGGCGGCCATCGGTGTGCCGGATGAAGGGGAGGGGGGCGGGATCGGGGGCGGGACAGGCGGGGGGCGCGCACGGGAGCGCGCGCGTCCACAGGGGGCGGCGGGCGGGCGCGTGCACGGGGTGGGAGCGGGAGGGAACCGCTACACTGCAGAAAAAAAAGTTAAGAAAAGTAAAAAAAAAAAAATTTAACAAAATAAATGATGATCTAAGGGTTCTGGAAGGGGTGGGGGGTTGGTCTGGGGGGGGGGGAGCTACACTACAGAAAAGGGCTATGAAAAAAACAATAAACATACTTTTGTTACTAAACTGGGTACTGGCAGACAGCTGCCAATACCCAAGATGGCGCCCATTAAGGCAGAGGGGGTGGGTTAGAAAGCTGTTTGGTGGGGGATCAGTGAGGTTGGGGGCTAAGGGGGATCCTACACAGCAGCATATGTAAATATGCCAAAAAAAAAGCCCAAATATAGCTTTTATTTTAGTACTGGCAGAGTTTCTGCCAGTACTTAAGATGGCGGGGACAATTGTGGGGTGGGGGAGGGAAGAGAGCTGTTTGGGAGGGATCAGGGGGTCTGATGTTTTAGGTGGGAGGCTGAGCTCTAAACTAAAGCTAAAATTAACCCTGCAAGCTCCCTACAAGCTACATAATTAACCCTATCACTGCTAGCCATAATACACGTGTGATGCGCAGCGGCATTTGGCGGCCTTCTGATTACCACAAAGCAACGCCAAAGCCATATATGTCTGCTATTTCTGAATAAAGGGGATCCCAGAGAAGCATTTACAACCATTTGTGCCATAATTGAACAAGCTGTTTGTAAATGATTTCAGTGAGAAACCTAAAATTGTGAAAAATGTAACGTTTTTTTTAATTTGATCGCATTTGGCGGTGAAATGGTGGCATGAAATATACCAAAATGGGCCTAGATCAATACTTGGGGTTGTCTACTACACTATACTAAAGCTAAAATTGCCCCTAAAAGCTCCCTACATGCTCCCTAATTAACCCCTTCACTGCTGGGCATAATACACGTGTAGTGCGCAGTGGCATTTAGCAGCCTTCTAATTACCAAAAAGCAATGCCAAAGCCATATATGTCTGCTATTTCTGAACAAAGGGGATCCCAGAGATTAATTTAAAATAATTTAAGCCATAATTGCACAAGCTGTTTGTAAATAATTTCAGTGAGAAACCAAAAGTTTGTGAAAAAATTAGTGAAAAAGTGAACATTTTTTTGTATTTAATCGCATTTGATGGTGAAATGGTGGCATGAAATATACCAAAATGGGCCTAGATCAATACTTTTGGATGTCTACTAAAAAAAAAATATATACATGTCAATGGATATTCAGAGATTCCTGAAAGATATCAGTGTCCCAATGTAACTAGCGCTAATTTTGAAAAATAATGGTTTGGAAATAGCAAAGTGCTACTTGTATTTATTGCCTTATAACTTATAAAAAAAGCAAAGAAGATGTAAACATTGGGTATTTCTAAACTCAGGACAAAATTTAGAAACTATTTAGCATGGGTGTTTTTTGGTGGTTGTAGGTGTGTAACAGATTTTGGGGGTCAAAGTTAGAAAAAGTGTGTTTTTTTCAATTTTTTCCTCATATTTTATAATTTTTTTATAGTAAATGATAAGATATGTTGAAAATAATGGTATTTTTAGAAAGTCCATTTAATGGCGAGAAAAACGGTATATATTATGTGTGGGTACAGTAAATGAGTAAGGGGAAAATTACAGCTAAACACAAACACTGCAGAAATGTAAAAATAGCCTTGGTCCAAAACGGACAGAAAATGGAAAAGTGCTGTGGTCATTAAGGGGTTAAATTAAATTAAAATTTTCCTGTCAAATTAAAAAAACTAAGTTTAAACTAACAAATAAGCTAATATAATTATTAAACTAAAATTAAACTAACTACCAATTAAATTAAACCAAACTACACATTAAAAAAATCCTAACACTACTCTAAAAATTACAAAGTATCTAAATAAAAAAACAAAAAAATACTAAGTTACAAAAAATAACAAACACTAAATTACGGAAAATAACAAACGAAATTATCCAAAATAAAAAAGAATTAAACTAATCTAATAGCCCTATCAAAATAAAAAAAAAAAAACCTAGCCTACAATAAACTACCAATGGCCCTTAAAAGGGCCTTTTGTGGGCATTAAAAAAAAAAAACACCCAAAAAACCCTTAAAAAAGCCAACACTAACCCCAAGACGATCCACTTTGATTTGAACAGCAAATAGGATTTTAGCAGCTCTCATTCTATTGGCTGATTCATCATCCAATAGAATTAGAGCTGCTTAAATCCTGTTGGCTTATTTGAACAGCCAATAGGATTTTAGCAGCTCTAATTCCTGTTGGCTGAATCAAATTTTTCAGCCAATAGGAATGCAAGGGACGCCATCTTGGATCGCATACCTTGCATTGAAGATTCAATGTACGGTGGTGACCGTATGAAGAGGATGCTCCGCGCCGGATGTTTTCAGGATGGACCCACTCCGCACCTCCGGGATCAAGATAAAAGATGCCGCCAGCATGAAGAATGAAGAGGCTGCCTGGATGAAGACTTCTCACCACTTGGATCAGGACTTCACCACCAGGATGAAGATTAAAGAGGCCACCTGGATGAAGACTTCTTGCTGCCTGGATCAGGACTTTAACTCAGGGATGAAGATCGTTCAAGCGGGACTTCAAAAACTGTAAGTGGATCGTCTTGGGGTTAGTGTTAAACTTTTTTAAGGGTTTTTTGAGTGGGTTTTTTTTTTAGTTTAGGGTCTGGGCAGTAAAAGAGCTAAATGCCCTTTAAAGAGCAATTCCCATATCAATACCCTTTACAGGGCAATGGGTAGCTTAGGTTTTTTTAGATAGCTTTTTTATTTTGTGGGTTTGGGGGGGGGAGGTTTGTAATGTTAGTGGGTCTTTGAAATTTTTTTTCACTAAAAGAGCTGATATCTTTAGGGCAAATAGCCATTGGTAGTTTATTCTAGATTAGGTTTTTATTTTTTTATTTTTTATTTTTTTATTGTATTAGAATAGGAATATTTTTTTATTTTTGATAATTTGTTTGTTATTTTGTGTAATGTATATTTTTAGGGGGTGTTTTTTTTTTTTTTTTAGCAAAAGAGCTGTTTAACTTAAGGCAATGCCCTACAAAAGGCCCTTTTAATGGTCCTTGGTAGTTTGGGGGGTGGGGGTTTGTATAGTGTTAGGAGGTGTTTGTATTTTTTTTTGGAGCAAAAGAGCTGTTTATCTCAGGGTAATGCCCTACAAAAGGCCCTTTTAAGGGCCCCCAAAAGGCCCCTTTAAGGGTCCTTGGTAGTTTATTCTAGATTTGGCTTTTTTTTTTTTTTTTTTTTTAAAAAGGGTATTAGAATAGGAATAATCTTTTTTTTTGGATAATTTTGTTTGTTTTTGTAATGGTAGGTTTTTTAATTTTTTGTGATTTTAGTGTTTTTTTTGTAATGTTAGGTTTTAGTGTAAGGCAGGTTAGGTTTTATTTGACAGGTAAGTTTGTATTTATTTTAACTAGGTAGTTAGTAAATAGTTAATAACTATTTACTAACTAGTCTACCTAGTTAAATAAATACAAACTTACCTGTGAAATAAAACCTAAGCTAGCTACAATATAACTATTAGTTATATTGTAGCTAGCTTAGGTTTTATTTCTCAGGTAAGTATGTATTTAGTTTTAAATAGGTATTGTTTAGTTAATAATTGTAAATTTAATTTAGATCTATTTTAATTATGTTTAAGTTAGGGGGTTTAGGGGTAGGGTTATGGGTAGGTGTAGGGGTAATTAGTTTAATTTAGGTTGTTGTGATATGGGGGGCTGGCGGTTTAGGGGTTAATAGGTTTATTTAGTTAATAATGGTAAATTAGCTATATTTTAATTATGTTAAAGTTAGGGGGGTGTTAGGGTTAGGGTTACGTTAGGTATTAGGGTTAGGTTTAGCGGTTAATATAGTTTAATTTAGGTTGTTTAGATGTGGGAGGCCAGAGGTTTAGGGGTTAATAACTTTATTTAGTTGCGGTGATGTTGGGGTGCGGTGGAATAGGGGTTAATAACTTTTGTATAGTGGCGGCGATATCGGGAGCGGCAGATTAGGGGTTAATACCTTTGTTTAGGTGGCGGCAATATCGGGAGCAGCAGATTAGGGGTTATTAACTGTAGGCAGGGCTGCCATCAGGGGGTGACAGGGATGACCCCTGTCAGGGGCCCAATTGGCCAGAGGGGCCCCATGAGGCAAGAACTAAAAAAAAATTATTTTTTAAAATTTTTGGCAGCCACCAGTGGGTACTACAGCAGAGTGCTAATTGATCATGGGAAATGTTATTACAAGGAGTAAAGTGTTAGCATTTAAGAGGATTTCTGAGTGTGCACTAAACCACTATGCACAGTGTGAGACAGACTTGGCACTTTGTTTGTACAG
Organism: Bombina bombina; assembly: GCF_027579735.1. Lineage (NCBI taxonomy): Eukaryota > Metazoa > Chordata > Amphibia > Anura > Bombinatoridae > Bombina > Bombina bombina. The sequence continues at coordinate 1,219,135,879 of NC_069499.1, forward strand.
TGTGTGCCTGAGTCAGACGGCAGATCACTTTCATTTGCAGAGGAGGTAGGACTTACTTAGTAAATGTTTTTTATTTCTTTTTGCAGTTTCGGATTGTAACTTCAGTGTGGTAGTAGTTGTATGGTGGGGCCAGGGGTCCATAAAAACAATTTTTTTTAGCAGCAGTGTATTTATAATTATTTGACAATGCTGTAGAAATTCTATATTTAAAACCATGCAGAAATGTTTCCTCCTCAATAGATGGCAGATATGCAATTATATATATATATATATATATATATATATATATATATATATATTAAATTCCAGTTTACTGTCCCTTAATGCAAGGACTTTTCAGATGCAAGGAGGCATTTTATCTAAGATTTTTACATCTGCATAACATGTTATACTCTCAGACTAAGATTGCTCAGTGTTTGAAATAAGACAGGTTAACTTAAAACTGTTCAGTTTACATTACAGCTTAATTTTGAAATACATACCAACAAGCCTAAATCTTGCATTTAACCAATGGTATGAGTATCACAGCTTATGATTCCACCAAGACCATATAGAGTACAGCATTTTCAAAATCCATAAGTACAGCTGACAGATGGGAACATTGGTACACTATATTTGAAGTGGTGCTCTTGGTTGATGAAAATGGTAAACATCAAACATATGTCAACCTTTTCTTCATCTAGCCAAGTACTTTTCTTCATCTAGCCATCTACCCAGATTATTAATGTACAATTTTGAATTCACAGAATTATTTTTGTTTGCACATTTACAAATATGATTCTTTAAAAAGTAATATCTTAATTTCTGCAATTTTTTTATCATGCATGTCACACACTGGTGATTTAGGGGATGCAAGGTGCATAAATGTTTCCTCCTGTGAGTGTTTCTGTGGATGTCTGTGTTTATGTGTTTGTGCTATGGTTTGTGTCTCTATGAGTGTGCATGTATTTTTTTTCTGTGGGTCTCTCTGTGAGGGTGGGTGTGTATGTCTTTGTGCATTTTCTGTGGATGTCTGTGAGAGTGTGTGCATATGTCTTTGAGCTTTTTCTATGGGTGTCTCTGTGAGTGTGTGTGTATGTTTGTCTTTGTGTATTTTCTCTGGATGCCTCTGTGAGGGTGTGTGTGTGTATCTATGTATGTCTGTGTTTTCTGTGGATGTCTCTATGAGGGTGTGTGTTTTCTGTGGGTGTCTCTGTGAGTGTGTGTGTATGTCTTTGTGTGTTTTCTGTGGATGTCTCAGTGAGGGTGTGTGCATGTATCACATGTATGTCTTTCTGTGTTTTATGTAGTTGTCTCTCTCTGTGTGTGTATGTCTTTGTGTGTTTTCTGTGTGTCTCTGTGTGTGTGTATGTCTTTTGTGTGTTTTCTGAGGCTGTCTCTGTCGGTCTTTCCTTGAGTGTATGTGCAATTTTGAGTTTGTGTGTATCCATTGTCTGTTCCTTTTTAGGACATTTTGACCTTACTATTGATTATTCACATCTTTGTACAGACTTTGAGACTAATGAGACCTTTCCGGAAGTCAACAATCGACCATTTAACCTTTAAATTATTGTTTAGGCAGTTCAGGGCCCTTCCTTTCAGCCACTGAATGCTGTTGTCATCATTTAGTTGGCATCTTCCTTTACAAAAAGATAATCAGAACTCCATATTTTGTTTTCTAAATCTTCTTTTGTTTACAAAACTATAGTTTACCTCAATACTTGTCAGGTAAATGTAAACAAGTGCTGAGTGTCTGTTTCGGTGTCTGTGTCTGAGTGTGTTTCTTTGCGTGTCTGCTAGAGTGTCTATATGTGAATCCTTATGTGTGAGTGTTTCAGTGTATGAGTGTGTTTGTGTGTTTGTATGTTACTACCTTTACAACATTTCCAAGTTTAAATAGACACTTAAGAATAAAGTGTATATATACGCTTTAGTCACTTGGTCAAAAATTGCACATGTCAAAAGGGGGGGAGCCCTGATCAATGGTAAAGTCAGGGGCCCCAACATTTCTAGTGGCGGCCCTGACTGTAGGCAGGCATGGGCGATGTCGGGGCAGCAGATTAGGGGTGTTTAGACTCTGGTTTTATGTTAGGGTGTTAGGTTTAAACTGTATTTTCTTTTTTTCCCATAGAATTCAATGGGGCTGCGTTACGGAGCTTTTGTTTCCGTGATTGCAGGTGTTAGACATTTTTTTAGCCGGTTCTCCCCATTGATGTTTATGGGGAAAGCGTGCACGAGCACGTCAAAGCACTGCTGCTTTTGTGTGCAGTATGTAGCTTAACGTAGCCATATCGCCCGCACAAACTGGGTTTTTTTAAACTTGTAATGGCAGCGCTATAGGGTGTTAAATAACGCAACTTTTATTGCTTTCTTTACTTTCCCTATAGCGCTAAAAACTTGTAATCTAGTTGTTAATCAGTTTCTAAAATTAGTTTTTTTTAACAAGCATTTGCAGTTTATTGCTTTTTCATTTGGACTTAAGGCGTTCCTTAAGTCTTTAGACAAAGGTTCCTTTCTGGATATCGTTTGGATTTAATATCCATGAGATTTTTCTAACTGATTAGAGAAGGCTGAAGTTAGATTTAGCTTGCTTAATTCTTCATTTTCTTTATTTTCCCTTAGCTGTTTTTTTAAAGGTGTATTTGGATTTTTAATTGTAGTACCTAATGCTTCTCTGTTTTGTCCATTTACTATGAGATCTTTTTCAGCTTTGTTTGCTTTGCCTGTGATGCAGGAATCTTTCACAGGAATTTTGGTCTGGTTTTCAGAACAGGTCTGTACCTGTCTTAGTGACTGAATCATTGGCTCATTCGGCAGAGGTTTTCTTTTGCGCTTCCTTCTTGGACTATGTTTTCTTTAGATGGTGGAGGCCTGTGAGTTTCTAAGAGGTACAAGCAGTAGTTTGGGCTCCTCGGGAGGCGAGGTTGCCAGTAAATATTCTTGAACTTGTCTTGAACTTGTTTTTGTAATGGCTTATATCAGTCATCAAGGGGGTATTTGCAGTTCCCTAACCATGAGGGAAGTGTCCTTATAGGCAAAAGCCAGTTGTTGTCTGTTTTTTCTTAGTAGGTAGTTTCTGTGTTTAGGTGTATGATCTCTCCTCCAGGATGTTGTACTCAAACAGATTATAGTTGTTTGGTATCTCCCAGAAATACATCTCTTAGCCTCTTTGCTAAACTTCTCAAGTACCTTGCAAGATCAGGGGATCCAAAGGCAAAGTTTGTAGATGCTTAAGTAGCTTCTTGATCTTTTCTGCTTGTTTATATGTTTCCTCCTCTGGTTATTTTTCCCAGGGTAGTTTCAAGTTCAGGCAAGAGGAATTTTCACTCTTTCTGCTTTAGTCTGGCCTCTGAGAGTTTATTGTATAGATCTGGTTCAGATCATCAGTTTCCTGATTTTATTAAGGTTTTTGGCCCATCTGGATTTGGTGTTGTTTTTTTTTGCAGGCTCTTCCATTTGAGCCTAATAGGGTAGTTTTTAAGCTTTCTTTTTGGAAGTTTTGTTCCTTTTGGCCATCACTTCTGTTAGAAGAGTTTCTGAGCTATCTGCTCTCTCCATATCTTTTTCTTTTTTTTGGATAGGTGTTTTTTTGGGGAATTTGTTGTTTCTTCTCTATGTTCTATTTTTAGAATTCTTTTGAGAGGTTTCCTCTCAATGAGGTTATTGTATTTCTAGGTTGGGGTTACTGAAATTTTTGGACAAACTTTGATTTGTTCACTTTCCTGATATTATTAAGGGTCAGAGAGCAAATGCTTTGTCTTGGTTTTTGCTTTAAGTTTATGTTTTTATTGACATGCTTAGAGGTGGAATAGCCCCATTCTTAATAGTTTTATCTGCTCATTTTTGCAGTTTTGCTCCATCTTCTTGGGTTTTCTGGAATGAAACTTCTGTTGACATATTTTAGCAAGCAGATTCTTGGTCTTTCTTGTTTCTTTTTCTTTCTTTTTATCTATGTTTTGCTTCTTATGTGGCAGCCTTTGGCAGAAAGTTCTTCATGCAATGGTTTTAGCATTATTTTACCTGATGGTTATTTTATGTGTTCTTTTAATTATAGAATCTCTTCTTTATTTGGAGGGTTGCGGATATAGTTTCCTTATTGAAAAAATATGTTTTTTATCCCGCCCTACTTTCCACAGCTTTGGTACTGGTTCTAAGGAGTGAATATTCAAAGGTGGGTCAGACGCATCTGACGCGTTTCGGCTGTTGCCGTTGTCAAAGCTGTATAAAAATGAGGAGTAAATACCTACCTTAAATAAAAACAAATTAGGAAACCAGGAAGGGATCCAAAACAAATGGGGTGCGCTAAAAAAGATGTAAATCAGTCACTGCACAAACCGTCAATAAGATGATTGAATCGATATTGCCTAATGGCTCCTGTGAGACGGAAAGAGTGAAGTGAATGCAGTTCCGTAATGGCTGCTATTCCGTAGTGGCAGCTCCTCTGATCCTCGGTGTGTGGATTCTGTAGGATTAAAGTTGAAAAAGAGGGCGCCACATAGCGTAATAAAGTTTGGACAGAATGCAAGTTGAAATGAATCAAAAATGCTTACCAAATGGATATGCACCGTACTTTGACCGGTGCTGACAAGCCGGCTAACACTCACAGTGGTTAGTACACTGGTGTCTGTGGTCTGCAGCGTCTTGCTGAAAGTCGAGTGATTCTGTCTCACTCCGTGTTTGGTCAATCACTTTCTTTACCAACGTAATATTGCTGTGTTGGATACACACTGCAAACAAAGTGTCGGACCTTGATCCTTGTGAATTGAAGATAAAAGCAGAGTACAACTTCCGTAAAAGTAAAAAAATATTTATTCCATACAAGTACCGCTACGCGTTTCTCGACCGCAACTGGTCGTTTCCTCAGGCATGAAATAGTGGATACAATTGATACAAAGTAACAGGCTTATATGCAGTTGTATTTTAAAAACGGAAGTTGTCAAGGAACCTAAAAACCAATGATAGCTTAGTTGATACGGTGAATATAATTGTCCCTGATTGCAGACTCAACTGTGAGTTAACCCGTGAAACTGATACATAAGTCTGATTCGGTTATTTAGTCAGACCTCAAAAGAAACCATGATATTTTATTATCCATATTGGTCGTGTCTGTGTTATGATATAAATGTGACTGTTTGATCTAACAACAAAACAAAAAACATAGTATTTTGTTATCCATATAGGTCGTATATGTTAAAATAAAAACTGCTGAAAAACATTAAAATTAAAAAGACAATGACACTGGTTAAAAAGGAGATAAAATGTTGATGGTTTTGTTTTGAATCTGTAAAGGTTTTTTAAGAAGCACCATAGGATGTATTGTTGCAATGAATGTATTGTGTATCTATATGTCAAAAGTGTGTAAAATTATAATTATAAGAGTGGTGGGATTACTCGGCCCTAGCAGAAAAAACAAGGGGCACCACATAGTATAATGGTGATTTTTGAAGGAATGTATGATGTATTAATTTTATGAACTTGTATAGTGTATAAAAATTGCTCTAATCCAAACCTTTGCTGAATGTGTGAGGAATGTATAATATATAGGAGAATTTCTTTGTAATAAAAGTATGTTAGTGACTCAATTCACATAGATCACTATGGAGTTCCTATAATGCTTGGGCATAATCGATCAAATAAAATTATGGTGCCTACAAACTTTTATTTGGTATGATGGATACCCTGTATGTGTTGGGACATGTTAGAATGAATACTTGATGTAGTCCTATGTGACCACTGTTAAAACTTATTATGATATAACTCTGTGTTGACCTATATTAAAAAGTCCCTATATATTCAGTTAGTGGTATATGCAATCTCAGTACTATGTGTACCTTTGGGTGCTTGTGTGAAATAGTGTATAAACGTTGTGAAAAATGGGTGCATAAATCTGTGATGTCAAAATATTATTGCTAACAAAGGATTCTGGCTAATGTGAAAATGGGATATGTATATATGGAAAAGGTTTATTTTAAATATTAAAAAAAAAAAAAAATATATAAAAATATATTATATATTATATTATAATGACTGTGTTGGAAAAACACTGGTCCATATCAATCATATGATGCCAATAGAAAGAGACATAAAATGAAAGAATCATTATTATGTAAATACAAAGTGCAGGGGGATTGGGACCTGTGTGTCTGAAAGTGATGTGTATGTAGAAATATTCATGGAATAGGGAATCCTGCTCATGTAATGGATATCGTGACCTTATCGGTCCTAGGGAAAATGATTAGAACCAGATTTTGTTAGTTTGGGATTGCCCTACCAGAAATTTTACTGAAGATCTAATGGTGTTTGCCCACCATGTCAAATTTTTGGTGGTCCTTTTCAGGAAATGGAAGCAGTGGATGTTGAACTAATAGTGCTTCTAAATCATGTTAAGCGGACATTAGCATCTATCTATTCTAGATTGGACTCATTGAGGGAATTTGGAACCCAATACATGTTATTGGTGTTTTCCACTGTAGTGTGTCTAGTATAAGAAATGAGTGCAAAATATTAAAATAATTGGATGAGCCACAAAATTATATATATATATACATATATATATATATATACGCATGTATATTATATTACTAACAATCTGACAATGTCATCAATATGTGAGTATCAATGTCTAAATGTAAATGATTCTATACTTTGCTGTAAAAACATGCGATTCTGTCAATAAAGTTTTAGTCTAATGAAATGGGAATGTGGAATAGTGGTGAATAAGATGGCTTATATTCAGATGGGTTGAGCTACCAGATTTAGAGAAACCTTAATTAAAGGCCGCCAAGTCCAAGTTGGCATTTAAACCTTCCGGAAACAAAGTTTTCAATTTAAAGATCCAAAAGGTTTCTCGTTGTCTAAGTTTATTGACTCTATTATAATCTGAGGACTTGGGGATAAAATCTATAGGTAAGTATTTAAAAATGTAAGGATTGCCTTGATGTTTTGTTATACAATGATTAGGGACACTATGTTTAATTTTTGATTTTTTGCAATTTTTACAATTACGAAAATGTTCACCCCACCTTGTTTTTGCCTTTCTGGAGGTGCGGCCAACGTATTGTAGGCCGCATACACATTCCAATAGATATATGACAAATATGGAATCGCAATTGAAAAAGCCCTGAATAGGAAAAATTTCCCCAGTGATATGAGACTTGAATAGTTTAGCACCAGATTTGATATATTGACAGGAAATACATCCAGTTTTGCCACATTTATAGATTCCCTGTAGGCCAAAAATACCCTTCTTGATTTTGTTGTCTTTAGATTTCTGTTGTATGTGTTTAACTATTTTACTCGGTGCTAGTCTACTTCTCAAAGTAGGAGCTCTCCTATAGACTATTCGTGGTTTGTCCTGTACGATACTTTTCAGTATGGGGTCCCTTTGGATGACATGCCAGTGTTTACAAATTATCTGTTGTATTTTGTGAAAGCTATTATTGTATTGCTGTGATAAACATAGTGTTACTTTGCTCAGTTGTTTTATCCATTGTTTGATTGATGTTTTTGTTCTTAGATAATATTGCATTTCTATCTAATAATTTTGTTCTCGTTAATGCTTGATCTAGAATATGGACTGGGTAACTTTTTTCCATGAATCTGTTGTATAAAATTTGACTCTGGTCAAGAAAAGTTTGATATTCTGAACAGTTTTTCCTAATGCGTCTGAACTGGCTATATGGGACATTGTTAATCCAACTTCTATGATGGTTACTGTAGTATTCTAGATAGCTGTTGCTATCTACGTCCTTAAAGAACGTTTTAGATGTTATCGTTAGATTGGGTCCCCAACTGAGTACTAAATCTAAATATTCTATTGAATCAGTTTGTATGTTAGCTGTGAAAGAGATTCCCATATCATTGTTATTAAGATGTGAAACAAAAGATTCTGCTGATTCAAGATTGCCATTCCATATAAATAGCAGGTCGTCTATGTAACGGCCATAGAATACCAGGCTCGCCCCAAAGTCCGCTTGGTGAATGTACACCTCCTCGAAGAGTCCCATAAAGAGATTAGCGAAACTTGGGGCGAACCTGGTACCCATGGCCGTTCCCCTGGTCTGTAAATAAAAACGGTCTAAATATAAAAAATAATTATGTTGTAATATGTACTTGATGCATTCTAAAATAAAAGCTTTTTGTTCTTTAGGCAAATACAGGTCTTGTTCTAGAAAATGAGATACTGATAACAGTCCCAAATCATGGGTGATGTTTGAATAAAGAGAACTGACGTCACATGTAATCCAAAGTTTAGTAGTGTTTGTAAGGGTGAGGTCTTGTAACAGTTGTAAGAGATGAGTGCTGTCTCTAATGTAGGAAGGAAGTGTTATTACATATTTCTGTAAAAAATGATCTATATAAGATGATAAATTATATGTTAAATTGCCAATTCCTGCTATGATGGGACGCCCAGGAGGGTTATTTTTGTCCTTATGGATTTTGGGAAGGTGGTAATAATGTGCAATGCTTGGATTGTCTACTCTCAAATATTCCCTTTCATCTTTGTTCAGTATTCCTTGTAGAAAACCCTTTGCTATTAATTTCTGATAAGTCTGTAGAAAGGATTTGGTGGGATCTTGTGATAGAATTTTATAATAATTATGGTCCCCTAGGATTCTTTCTGCTTCTGTAATATAGTCTTTGTAATTTTGGATAATAATCCCACCACCCTTATCCGCATCGCGAATAACAATGTTGGAATTATTCTGTAGGCTATATAATGCTTGCTTGTGTCTATAGAAAGAATGGTTTTTCTTTTTGGCACTTAGTTTAAGCAATTTCTCACAATCCTCTAAGACCATATTTTGGTATAGTTCTATATATTTGTTGTTGATATTCGTAGGGTTAAAATTAGATTTGTTTTTGAATGATGTGTGTATGTATTCTTCAAATAGGTGGTCAGTTAAAACATCAACATTTTCATTTGCCGTTATACATGGGATTAGTCTGTTAGGTGTCATGTTATCAGTTACTATCACCTGGGAATCTGTATTGTTATAAGGGTCTTTTTTTAGTTTTTTATTTACAAAATATTTTTGTAAAGATAATTTTCGTGTGAAATTATTTATATCCACGAATAAATTGAAAATGTTTGGGGGATTGGGTGGGCAAAAAGAAAGACCTTTTTTGAGTACTCTTTTCTCCTCAGTGGATAATATGTGAGATGATAAATTGAACAAACCCTGGTCTAATCGGGATAATTCCGCTTTCTTGGCGGCAAGGCCTCTGCCCCTGCTGCCTCGTTTTCTGATATATGTGGTCTTTTGGCCGACCTTGTTGGAAAATTTTCCGTTCTTATATTGGGGCCTATCCCTAAAAAAGGTGGTGGAGGGAGATGACTAGTGCTAGGACTTTCTGCATTATCCACTATTGTAAGTGGACTATATCTATTGACATGTTCATATTGTTCAAAATTAATATTTGGTGTACGTGGACTGTCATTCTGAGTCCATATGTGATTTGTTGGTAAACCTGTAGTGGGTCGACTCACATGTCGTGAAGTGTTGTGATGGTCATTGCAATCACGTGTACTATTATGTTCACTCTGTGATCTATAGTGGCTAATTGGCTTCCAATTATTACCCTGTTGCGATGGGACATAAGCTCCTTGATGTTGATATGTCTGAGCTGTCTGATATGATGATTTATGAGCAATATGGGTGTTGTGGTCATTGTGTGTCTGTTCTCTGTTTGGACCATGTGCTTGGTCTCTATTATTATATGAGCGGTGCTGTTGTGTTTTGTTGTGGAATTCTGATTGATGTGATCTTTCTTGATTGGTGTCATAGTTGTAATAGGTCCTGTTGTGATTGGAAGACAAATTGTGTTTGTAATAGCCTTCTTTGTGGGTTCTCTGTTCCATATTGGACTTTGGGTTTCTATGGTTAAAAGAATTTTGGTGTACAAAATTGTGTGCCGGTGTTTTATTCTCAAATGATTGTGAAGTTTTATAATAATTGTTATTATTATAATGTATAGTCTTCCACCCTTGATGTTTCTGGGGGGCAGAACTATTTGGAAAGGAATTCTCTTTCCGATTAAAAGTGTAAACACAATCCTTTATATAGTCCTCATGGTCCCTTTGTAATTTCTTATTTTTATTAGTAACAATGCTCTCTTGGAATCTATCTGTGCGTTCATTTATCTCCTTCAGGATTTTTCCATAATCAGGGTTTTGTTGGTAGACTCTAAGGTCTGTCTGTATTTTCTCTATATTGGTGCTACTTTGACTGTAAAGTTGTCGTCTGTGTTCTATCAAAATTTTTATTAGATTAAAAGAGCATTCATTAAGTGCCTCATACCATTTTTTTAAAAGTGCGGGATCGTCTTTAAAGGAACAATGTTTAAAAATCCTCAACCCCCTAGGGATATAGTTGACCTCTATGTATTTCTCTAGGGCAGTGAAATCCCACCAGTGTCTGTGTTCTTTATTCAATTCCTCTTCTAATAGATAAAAAAGGTCTCTCATGGGTTTAATTTCATTACTCTCAGAGATAGTCTCTGAAATGTTGTTATCTTTGGATAAGTTGAAACTTAATCTTTTAGAGTTACGTTCTTCCTTAGACTGCATTTTATCTAATGCCAGTTAATTTACAAAGATTATAAAGTGCAAATGTGTATTTATCCCTCAATATTGGTGCAAATGTCAGACAGTAAGTAAAGTGATACTAGCAATGTGTATTGGTATTGAAATGTGAGAATAGAGTGTTTTTGTGGAATAGGTGTGTTAGGTGAGGTCAAAACAGACAAAATATGATGAAGGTGTTCAACAAGTTAAAACTAAATTAAGAATGCTGAGAATACAAATTAGTAAGTAGGTGTGTCAGTCTGATATGGTATAAGTGCTTAAACCTAAAAAGCCGGTGTGTGCTCCGGTTCTATAATTGTTGTAAACCTAGAAAAATATATCGCTGTGTACTAGCATAGATGAAAGTGCAAACAAATTAACAAATAACGTGACACTAATACACTTAGTGAAAAAAACTTGAATAGCAATAAAAATATCGTGACAATAATAAACTTAGTGAAAAAAACTTGAATAGCAATAAAAATAATCTTATCCAAATGTTTGATAATATTTAAAACGATTTTTCAAATCACTTAATTGATTGTGAACCAACGAATGTAAACTCAAACAGAAAGTTCAGTGAGTCAATGAAGATAGCAGCGATACCCCAAAAACAAGCAAGAAAAACCAATTAGGAAACCAGGAAGGGATCCAAAACAAATGGGGTGCGCTAAAAAAGATGTAAATCAGTCACTGCACAAACCGTCAATAAGATGATTGAATCGATATTGCCTAATGGCTCCTGTGAGACGGAAAGAGTGAAGTGAATGCAGTTCCGTAATGGCTGCTATTCCGTAGTGGCAGCTCCTCTGATCCTCGGTGTGTGGATTCTGTAGGATTAAAGTTGAAAAAGAGGGCGCCACATAGCGTAATAAAGTTTGGACAGAATGCAAGTTGAAATGAATCAAAAATGCTTACCAAATGGATATGCACCGTACTTTGACCGGTGCTGACAAGCCGGCTAACACTCACAGTGGTTAGTACACTGGTGTCTGTGGTCTGCAGCGTCTTGCTGAAAGTCGAGTGATTCTGTCTCACTCCGTGTTTGGTCAATCACTTTCTTTACCAACGTAATATTGCTGTGTTGGATACACACTGCAAACAAAGTGTCGGACCTTGATCCTTGTGAATTGAAGATAAAAGCAGAGTACAACTTCCGTAAAAGTAAAAAAATATTTATTCCATACAAGTACCGCTACGCGTTTCTCGACCGCAACTGGTCGTTTCCTCAGGCATGAAATAGTGGATACAATTGATACAAAGTAACAGGCTTATATGCAGTTGTATTTTAAAAACGGAAGTTGTCAAGGAACCTAAAAACCAATGATAGCTTAGTTGATACGGTGAATATAATTGTCCCTGATTGCAGACTCAACTGTGAGTTAACCCGTGAAACTGATACATAAGTCTGATTCGGTTATTTAGTCAGACCTCAAAAGAAACCATGATATTTTATTATCCATATTGGTCGTGTCTGTGTTATGATATAAATGTGACTGTTTGATCTAACAACAAAACAAAAAACATAGTATTTTGTTATCCATATAGGTCGTATATGTTAAAATAAAAACTGCTGAAAAACATTAAAATTAAAAAGACAATGACACTGGTTAAAAAGGAGATAAAATGTTGATGGTTTTGTTTTGAATCTGTAAAGGTTTTTTAAGAAGCACCATAGGATGTATTGTTGCAATGAATGTATTGTGTATCTATATGTCAAAAGTGTGTAAAATTATAATTATAAGAGTGGTGGGATTACTCGGCCCTAGCAGAAAAAACAAGGGGCACCACATAGTATAATGGTGATTTTTGAAGGAATGTATGATGTATTAATTTTATGAACTTGTATAGTGTATAAAAATTGCTCTAATCCAAACCTTTGCTGAATGTGTGAGGAATGTATAATATATAGGAGAATTTCTTTGTAATAAAAGTATGTTAGTGACTCAATTCACATAGATCACTATGGAGTTCCTATAATGCTTGGGCATAATCGATCAAATAAAATTATGGTGCCTACAAACTTTTATTTGGTATGATGGATACCCTGTATGTGTTGGGACATGTTAGAATGAATACTTGATGTAGTCCTATGTGACCACTGTTAAAACTTATTATGATATAACTCTGTGTTGACCTATATTAAAAAGTCCCTATATATTCAGTTAGTGGTATATGCAATCTCAGTACTATGTGTACCTTTGGGTGCTTGTGTGAAATAGTGTATAAACGTTGTGAAAAATGGGTGCATAAATCTGTGATGTCAAAATATTATTGCTAACAAAGGATTCTGGCTAATGTGAAAATGGGATATGTATATATGGAAAAGGTTTATTTTAAATATTAAAAAAAAAAAAAAAATATATAAAAATATATTATATATTATATTATAATGACTGTGTTGGAAAAACACTGGTCCATATCAATCATATGATGCCAATAGAAAGAGACATAAAATGAAAGAATCATTATTATGTAAATACAAAGTGCAGGGGGATTGGGACCTGTGTGTCTGAAAGTGATGTGTATGTAGAAATATTCATGGAATAGGGAATCCTGCTCATGTAATGGATATCGTGACCTTATCGGTCCTAGGGAAAATGATTAGAACCAGATTTTGTTAGTTTGGGATTGCCCTACCAGAAATTTTACTGAAGATCTAATGGTGTTTGCCCACCATGTCAAATTTTTGGTGGTCCTTTTCAGGAAATGGAAGCAGTGGATGTTGAACTAATAGTGCTTCTAAATCATGTTAAGCGGACATTAGCATCTATCTATTCTAGATTGGACTCATTGAGGGAATTTGGAACCCAATACATGTTATTGGTGTTTTCCACTGTAGTGTGTCTAGTATAAGAAATGAGTGCAAAATATTAAAATAATTGGATGAGCCACAAAATTATATATATATATACATATATATATATATATACGCATGTATATTATATTACTAACAATCTGACAATGTCATCAATATGTGAGTATCAATGTCTAAATGTAAATGATTCTATACTTTGCTGTAAAAACATGCGATTCTGTCAATAAAGTTTTAGTCTAATGAAATGGGAATGTGGAATAGTGGTGAATAAGATGGCTTATATTCAGATGGGTTGAGCTACCAGATTTAGAGAAACCTTAATTAAAGGCCGCCAAGTCCAAGTTGGCATTTAAACCTTCCGGAAACAAAGTTTTCAATTTAAAGATCCAAAAGGTTTCTCGTTGTCTAAGTTTATTGACTCTATTATAATCTGAGGACTTGGGGATAAAATCTATAGGTAAGTATTTAAAAATGTAAGGATTGCCTTGATGTTTTGTTATACAATGATTAGGGACACTATGTTTAATTTTTGATTTTTTGCAATTTTTACAATTACGAAAATGTTCACCCCACCTTGTTTTTGCCTTTCTGGAGGTGCGGCCAACGTATTGTAGGCCGCATACACATTCCAATAGATATATGACAAATATGGAATCGCAATTGAAAAAGCCCTGAATAGGAAAAATTTCCCCAGTGATATGAGACTTGAATAGTTTAGCACCAGATTTGATATATTGACAGGAAATACATCCAGTTTTGCCACATTTATAGATTCCCTGTAGGCCAAAAATACCCTTCTTGATTTTGTTGTCTTTAGATTTCTGTTGTATGTGTTTAACTATTTTACTCGGTGCTAGTCTACTTCTCAAAGTAGGAGCTCTCCTATAGACTATTCGTGGTTTGTCCTGTACGATACTTTTCAGTATGGGGTCCCTTTGGATGACATGCCAGTGTTTACAAATTATCTGTTGTATTTTGTGAAAGCTATTATTGTATTGCGTGATAAACATAGTGTTACTTTGCTCAGTTGTTTTATCCATTGTTTGATTGATGTTTTTGTTCTTAGATAATATTGCATTTCTATCTAATAATTTTGTTCTCGTTAATGCTTGATCTAGAATATGGACTGGGTAACTTTTTTCCATGAATCTGTTGTATAAAATTTGACTCTGGTCAAGAAAAGTTTGATATTCTGAACAGTTTTTCCTAATGCGTCTGAACTGGCTATATGGGACATTGTTAATCCAACTTCTATGATGGTTACTGTAGTATTCTAGATAGCTGTTGCTATCTACGTCCTTAAAGAACGTTTTAGATGTTATCGTTAGATTGGGTCCCCAACTGAGTACTAAATCTAAATATTCTATTGAATCAGTTTGTATGTTAGCTGTGAAAGAGATTCCCATATCATTGTTATTAAGATGTGAAACAAAAGATTCTGCTGATTCAAGATTGCCATTCCATATAAATAGCAGGTCGTCTATGTAACGGCCATAGAATACCAGGCTCGCCCCAAAGTCCGCTTGGTGAATGTACACCTCCTCGAAGAGTCCCATAAAGAGATTAGCGAAACTTGGGGCGAACCTGGTACCCATGGCCGTTCCCCTGGTCTGTAAATAAAAACGGTCTAAATATAAAAAATAATTATGTTGTAATATGTACTTGATGCATTCTAAAATAAAAGCTTTTTGTTCTTTAGGCAAATACAGGTCTTGTTCTAGAAAATGAGATACTGATAACAGTCCCAAATCATGGGTGATGTTTGAATAAAGAGAACTGACGTCGCATGTAATCCAAAGTTTAGTAGTGTTTGTAAGGGTGAGGTCTTGTAACAGTTGTAAGAGATGAGTGCTGTCTCTAATGTAGGAAGGAAGTGTTATTACATATTTCTGTAAAAAATGATCTATATAAGATGATAAATTATATGTTAAATTGCCAATTCCTGCTATGATGGGACGCCCAGGAGGGTTATTTTTGTCCTTATGGATTTTGGGAAGGTGGTAATAATGTGCAATGCTTGGATTGTCTACTCTCAAATATTCCCTTTCATCTTTGTTCAGTATTCCTTGTAGAAAACCCTTTGCTATTAATTTCTGATAAGTCTGTAGAAAGGATTTGGTGGGATCTTGTGATAGAATTTTATAATAATTATGGTCCCCTAGGATTCTTTCTGCTTCTGTAATATAGTCTTTGTAATTTTGGATAATAATCCCACCACCCTTATCCGCATCGCGAATAACAATGTTGGAATTATTCTGTAGGCTATATAATGCTTGCTTGTGTCTATAGAAAGAATGGTTTTTCTTTTTGGCACTTAGTTTAAGCAATTTCTCACAATCCTCTAAGACCATATTTTGGTATAGTTCTATATATTTGTTGTTGATATTCGTAGGGTTAAAATTAGATTTGTTTTTGAATGATGTGTGTATGTATTCTTCAAATAGGTGGTCAGTTAAAACATCAACATTTTCATTTGCCGTTATACATGGGATTAGTCTGTTAGGTGTCATGTTATCAGTTACTATCACCTGGGAATCTGTATTGTTATAAGGGTCTTTTTTTAGTTTTTTATTTACAAAATATTTTTGTAAAGATAATTTTCGTGTGAAATTATTTATATCCACGAATAAATTGAAAATGTTTGGGGGATTGGGTGGGCAAAAAGAAAGACCTTTTTTGAGTACTCTTTTCTCCTCAGTGGATAATATGTGAGATGATAAATTGAACAAACCCTGGTCTAATCGGGATAATTCCGCTTTCTTGGCGGCAAGGCCTCTGCCCCTGCTGCCTCGTTTTCTGATATATGTGGTCTTTTGGCCGACCTTGTTGGAAAATTTTCCGTTCTTATATTGGGGCCTATCCCTAAAAAAGGTCTTCAGTAAAATTTCTGGTAGGGCAATCCCAAACTAACAAAATCTGGTTCTAATCATTTTCCCTAGGACCGATAAGGTCACGATATCCATTACATGAGCAGGATTCCCTATTCCATGAATATTTCTACATACACATCACTTTCAGACACACAGGTCCCAATCCCCCTGCACTTTGTATTTACATAATAATGATTCTTTCATTTTATGTCTCTTTCTATTGGCATCATATGATTGATATGGACCAGTGTTTTTCCAACACAGTCATTATAATATAATATATAATATATTTTTATATATTTTTTTTTTTTTTTTTTAATATTTAAAATAAACCTTTTCCATATATACATATCCCATTTTCACATTAGCCAGAATCCTTTGTTAGCAATAATATTTTGACATCACAGATTTATGCACCCATTTTTCACAACGTTTATACACTATTTCACACAAGCACCCAAAGGTACACATAGTACTGAGATTGCATATACCACTAACTGAATATATAGGGACTTTTTAATATAGGTCAACACAGAGTTATATCATAATAAGTTTTAACAGTGGTCACATAGGACTACATCAAGTATTCATTCTAACATGTCCCAACACATACAGGGTATCCATCATACCAAATAAAAGTTTGTAGGCACCATAATTTTATTTGATCGATTATGCCCAAGCATTATAGGAACTCCATAGTGATCTATGTGAATTGAGTCACTAACATACTTTTATTACAAAGAAATTCTCCTATATATTATACATTCCTCACACATTCAGCAAAGGTTTGGATTAGAGCAATTTTTATACACTATACAAGTTCATAAAATTAATACATCATACATTCCTTCAAAAATCACCATTATACTATGTGGTGCCCCTTGTTTTTTCTGCTAGGGCCGAGTAATCCCACCACTCTTATAATTATAATTTTACACACTTTTGACATATAGATACACAATACATTCATTGCAACAATACATCCTATGGTGCTTCTTAAAAAACCTTTACAGATTCAAAACAAAACCATCAACATTTTATCTCCTTTTTAACCAGTGTCATTGTCTTTTTAATTTTAATGTTTTTCAGCAGTTTTTATTTTAACATATACGACCTATATGGATAACAAAATACTATGTTTTTTGTTTTGTTGTTAGATCAAACAGTCACATTTATATCATAACACAGACACGACCAATATGGATAATAAAATATCATGGTTTCTTTTGAGGTCTGACTAAATAACCGAATCAGACTTATGTATCAGTTTCACGGGTTAACTCACAGTTGAGTCTGCAATCAGGGACAATTATATTCACCGTATCAACTAAGCTATCATTGGTTTTTAGGTTCCTTGACAACTTCCGTTTTTAAAATACAACTGCATATAAGCCTGTTACTTTGTATCAATTGTATCCACTATTTCATGCCTGAGGAAACGACCAGTTGCGGTCGAGAAACGCGTAGCGGTACTTGTATGGAATAAATATTTTTTTACTTTTACGGAAGTTGTACTCTGCTTTTATCTTCAATTCACAAGGATCAAGGTCCGACACTTTGTTTGCAGTGTGTATCCAACACAGCAATATTACGTTGGTAAAGAAAGTGATTGACCAAACACGGAGTGAGACAGAATCACTCGACTTTCAGCAAGACGCTGCAGACCACAGACACCAGTGTACTAACCACTGTGAGTGTTAGCCGGCTTGTCAGCACCGGTCAAAGTACGGTGCATATCCATTTGGTAAGCATTTTTGATTCATTTCAACTTGCATTCTGTCCAAACTTTATTACGCTATGTGGCGCCCTCTTTTTCAACTTTAATCCTTAAATAAAAACACATTACCCACCATTGGTTAATTCAAAACACACCTCTATTAACCCTTCTCTTTCCCTTTCCTATTCTGATAAGGAGTGTAGGGGTGTGTGTCATATGTAACGTATTCTAATAGTGTTACAACAAAAACAGCAGTGTTTGTTCATAAACCATAGACAAAGGAAATAACTCTCTAATATATATATATATATATATATATATATATATATAAATGTCTGGCTCACAACATAATTGGGAGTAGAAACTGTGATGTTATTAACTCCATGTTCTGAAGATATTATTAGTAATGAACCATAAATTTGAATTTAAATAGGTTTAATCTAATCCTTGTGTATTATTCCTAAGGGCTGTAGTGATATCTGTTTCTAATTCCATAGTTTGTACATTACAACTTGATAAGACACCTTTGTATAGAGCTCAACATTAAATATATTCGAGATAAGATGTGTGGTTTGACTGTCCATTGTACAATACTCTAACACAGCACCCATGGCATATATTTTGGAAATTGTGCTGCTATAATACTATGTCTCCTTTTAGTGGGCTTCCAGTAATCACACGTGAGGTACCAGACCAAATGTTTGTTCCGCTAACTTGGCCCTATATATTTCCTTACAACAGGAGCAATTAAGGCATTAATGCTGTACATGGATTACTATTCCCTTTATCTGGCCACTGTTGTTCCTAGGCATATTGCTATGTACTATCATCTCTAAACCACACATTTGACAAATGTTGTATACAATCAGTATCACATGTCACCCTACTATAGAGTGGGTAATTGTAAATAGCATGTATTAATTAGGTACCTGGTGTACATTCCGTGTAATACAATAGACTAATATTGAATTGCCCTTTAATTGATCAAGGTGTGAGAAATGGAGATATGCTCCTTTTATGTCATCCTGGAATGTTTGTCCTTAATGCTTAAAAAGTTTAAACCTAGCAACGATTGTGTCATGTGATGTCTTATTGCCAATAATTGATGAGATCATAACTAGAATTGAGACCAGACGGAAATCTAGTCTTTAGTGTAAAAATCCAGTATATCTCTTGTTTTGCCAACTGTTTTTCTCTATCCCCTCCCCTTAATGGAACCTGCACTTTATCAATACAGGTCCAAGAAAAAGAACTAGTGCTTTTATTATGCAATTGTTAAAAATGTTGCATTAAGGGGGTACTGGTCTTTCCTATTCGAATGCTCGACAAATGTTCCCTAATACGTAATCTAACCTCACAGGTTGTCATTCCTGTGTATTGTTTGTCACATTCCCTACACGTGATCAGATAGACCACAAAGGTGGATCTGCAATTGAGGCACATATTTTTGGTATATGTGAATCCGGTAGCTGAAGCTCTAAAGGTTTCACCTTGTTCTACCTTTTCACAGGCCACACAATCCCTATTGTGACACTTAAGCATACCCTTGGTGGTTAACCATGAGGATTGTGTTAGAGTGGCGGGGGGTAGTTTTGTAGTAAACTAACAATTAAATTTCCAATCGTTCTATTGCGCCTGTAGGCGAACTTACATTTTTTAATTGCTAAATCTTCTAGCCCTTCATCTGCCTTCAATGTAGGGAGATGTTTTCTTACAATATTACACATACTGTTGTACTGTTGTACTGTTCAGAGTACTCAGTAATAAATAATGGGGCTTCTATTTCTGGTTTACAATGTCTTATTCCCCGTGATGTATTTTTTTGGCGTAGTAATTCTACTCTGTTTAAACTCTTCACAGAGTCCGCGGCCCTGCGTATGGTTTCAGTTCTGTACCCTCTAGATCTAAATCTTTTTGTTAAGTCTTTAGATTCCATTTCATATTGCTCAGGTCTAGAGCAATTTCACTTCAGGCGTATGAACTGGCCTTTTGCTATGCCTTGAAAAACACTCTTAGGGTGGCAGCTCTTGTCGTGGAGTAAGTTACTCCCTGAAATGCGTTTCCTGTAAACCTTGGTTTGTACCTTTTCCCCATGCACGCCCATGAGAGTGATGTCCAGGTAGTTGATGCTGGATGGATTAGAATCTGATGTAAATGTAATACCTAAACAGCTAGTGTTAAGATATTCAATGAATAATGGCAATTCACTTTCCTCCCCTTTCCATATAAACCACAGGTCATCAATAAATCTCCTGTATAACACTATCTTTGAGTTGAAGAGGTTTCCACCTCCATATATGTGGTACTGCTCCCACCACCCCATGAAGAGGTTGGCGTAGGAGGGGGCAAACTTTGCCCCATAGCAGTCCCACACACCTGGAGGTAGAACACCCCCTCAAACTCGAAATAGTTGTGTGTGAGGAGAAATTCAGCTGCTCTTAAAACAAATTGACAAAATTCTGTATCCTCTTTATAATGCTTTCTTAAGTAATTTCAAATTTATGGTTCATTACTAATAATATCTTCAGAACATGGAGTCACTAACATCACAGTTTCTACTCCCAATTATGTTGCGAGCCAGAAATGTATATATATATATATTAGAGAGTTATTTCCTCTGTCTATGGTTTATGAACAAACACTGTTGTTTTTGTTGTAACACTATTAGAATAAGTTTCATATGACACCCCCCTACACTCCTTATCAGAATAGGAAAGGGAAAGAAAAGGGTTAAAAGAGGTGTGTTTTGAATTATCCAATGGTGGGTAATGTGTTTTTATTTAAGGCAGGTATTTACTGCTTATTTTTAAACAGCTTTGACAACGGCAACAGCTGAAACGCGTCAGCTGCGTCTGACCCACTTTTGAATATTCACCTGGCTTCTCCTTTTTACTGCAACTGAATTCTACTGACCACCCAGAAGCATAGAACACTTATATTTGCACCTGGGATTCACCCTTCATTGCTCACTATCTGAGCTGGCTAGAAGCTTCCGGTGGGCTGCCCAATCAGAGATGGAGGATTGTCCAAAGCACTGAGGACGTTTGGATTCTGAGCTGGTGAACGGAAAGGAGAGTATACACACCCCCAGTGACGTCTGAGGAGGGAGGTCCCAAGGAACACGCTGGAGATCTGAGACGTTGGCAAAAGCGACACAAGATTTCAGCATTCAGCGTTAAGATTTCCTTCTCCCTAGGACCGGATGAGGCACAGAGTGGGGTAAGCCGAGTTAGCTACAAGCAACTCCTGCTGTTGAATTTGCTATTTTTTTCCCACACGTTTAAACAAACTTTCCTGCACTCATGCACCATTTTAACAAGTATCTTACTGTATGATATTGGTGACATTATTTTGGGCAGCCACACTCGGACAATTACTGTTACTTTAAGCCATACTGGGGTGCGATCCAATATACGGCGTAGTTTTCAGAACAAGCGAGGGAACCCGCGCTGCCCGTAGTCTCACCTCACACATCGGGGTATTACATATACTGCGCCATTAGATGCTAAACTGGCGTAAGTAGGACAAACTGGCGATCTTCCGAAAAGTGCGCAAGTACACATTTTACTCGTCGCAAGTGACTTACGCCTGTATTTTGTTCACGTAAAGACTCAATAAAGAGTATTGTAGAGGACAGGTGGAGGAGAGGGGTCCCTGTCAGGGCGTAAGTGGAGTGGGGAGAGCTAAAAGGGATGATGGGAGGGGAGATGCCCGAGAGCTCCAGAGACCAGGCACATCAAGGAGAGGGACAGAGGGTGCACATGGGGACAGAAGGGGGGGAGGAGGGAGAGGATAGGTAAGAACCCACACCAGGGACATCGCAGGGAGCAAGCCAGGTGTCCACAGAGGATGAGAGGATGAGATGTCCTAACTTCTCATTCAATGAGAATGTTGCCCTAGTCCAGGCCATCATGGACAACCACAGTGCCCTCTTTGGCCAGGAGAAGGGCAAAGGTGTTGCCAGAAGGCGTAAAACGGCATGGTTGGCGGTAGAGGATGCCGTGAACAGTGTGGCCCTGCAGAGGAGGACTGTTGAGGGCCTTAAAAAAAGGTGGAATGACTGTAAGAGGCGGGTGAAAGAGAAGATGGGGCAGGAAGCCATGCACCAGAGGGGAACAGGCGGTGATCCACCCCTGGACACAGAATACAACACCTGTCAGGAGATGATACGCAGGTCCCTGAGTATCACAGCAGTTCGTGGACTTCCAGGGGCTCGTGACTCAGGGGTTGCAACCACAGCACATCATGCTGGTGAGTAACATCCCACACACCAGTATGATATGTATTTGAGATATAACATCCTTTAATGTCACACATTCATGTACACAATGAGGAGCATGGTATTTGGCCTACTAACAAAAACATCTACAATTATATTTCACATTAATGCTACTTAACACAATGCAATTCATGATATGAGGTGGAATAGTGCGATACTAGCATGTCTCAGAGTAACACAGGCCACAAGCCACATGTAGAGTTTTCAGTAAATGGACACTATAGCCATCACAATACTTTTAGCTCAGAAAGCAGGTTCTGTGCCTACATCAGGCTAAAGTAAATTGTGTGACCATAGTGTCACTTAAAGAACACATTTTTTCCATCATTGACATGTACATATAACTATTATATGAAACACATACCTGTATATTGTGCAGATTAAAATCCTTCATATCACAAATCACATTGTGCACATGCATGTTATAGAGTTTGACATGAGAATGAGTATAGGCCCTAGCATGTCTGAATGTACATTGTATGCCCACATGGACATATATATGACTGTACTAATCCCTCTCATCATTTGACTCCTCCACAGAGCCTCCTGTCACCAGGATGCAAACAGGCATGCCGCCACTTCCACCACCACCACCAGTCACAGGCATGCAGCCACCTCCACCACCACCACCAGTCACAGGCATGCAGCCACCGCCACCAGTCTTCAGGCAACAACGTGAACATTATGCTCCCAGGCATGAGCAGGGTTGGATGGCTTCAGTAGAGGACCGGGAAGTGATGCCACCACCATTGACATATGACCCCTGGCCAGAGGAATATTCTTCTTTTGGCTTTGAGGGGGAGCCAAGTCAGCCACAAAGGGTCCATGTCTTTACTTTTTTCATCAATGGGACTACCAATCCACCCTGAGAGCTCCACCATCCTCTTCCCTTGGGAGAGCTCCACCATCCTCTTCCCTTGGGAGAGCTCCACCATCCTCTTCCCTTGGTAGAGCTTCACCATCCTCTTCCCTTGAGAGAGCTCCACCATCTGCAGATGAGCATATAGCTGGAATTACTCAAGCACCAGCAGATGCAGCTGAAGATGTCCCACCAGCGCCAGCAGATGCAGCTGAGTATGTTACACCAGCACCAGCAGATGCAGCTGAGGATGTCCCACCAGCACCAGCAGAATCAGCTGGACCTGTACCTCAAGCACCTAGAAGCCCTGCTGCTGAAGAGCCTGTGGATGCACTGTATTCTCCCCTGGGTGAGGAATACATTTCACTCCAGAGGAGGCTCATAACAAGCTGCGAGAGCAGACAAAGAGGCCAACAGATGTTTCACAGGAGCCAAGAGAGGTTACTCAAGCATAGCATAGAGCTGCAGAGGGACATGGCAGCATCATTAAATGGAATTGTTCAAAACCAGTCGCAGATGATGAGAATTCTTTCTGATATGCAGATGCAGATGGACAATAGATGGCGGGAACAAAATCAACTCTTGGGTGTGTTGGTTGAGCACTTTACACACCAGTAGGACACTGCCTCCAGCCTATCATCTGTGGCCAGCAAACCAGCAGAAACCAAAGAATCTTCTCAAACCGGAAGAACAAGGCAATCCACTACAGCCACCTCAGCTCCCTCATACAAGAAGCCAAAAAAGAAATAAATATTCTTATAGTTCACCATAAATCTTGTCCTCTGTTATTTACCATATAATTGTCATCCACATCCATGTGAGGGGTGTTTTAGTACACTAAGGCCTAGATTTGGAGTTCGGCGGTAGCCGTCAAAACCAGCGTTAGAGGCTCCTAACGCTGGTTTTGGCCGCCCGCTGGTATTTGGAGTCAGTGATTAAAGGGTCTAACGCTCACTTTTCAGCCGCGACTTTTCCATACCGCAGATCCCCCTACGCCATTTGCGTATCCTATCTTTTCAATGTGATCTTTCTAACGCCGGTATTTAGAGTCGTTTCTGAAGTGAGCGTTAGAGCTCTAACGACAAAATTCCAGCCGCCTGAAAATAGCAGGAGTTAAGAGCTTTCTGGCTAACGCC
The DNA here is from genome assembly GCF_027579735.1 of Bombina bombina. Classification (NCBI taxonomy): domain Eukaryota; kingdom Metazoa; phylum Chordata; class Amphibia; order Anura; family Bombinatoridae; genus Bombina; species Bombina bombina. Next base: position 1,219,160,104 of record NC_069499.1, read on the forward strand.
GGTTCATAAAGCTCTTAACTACTGTACCCTAAAGTACACTAACACCCATAAACTACCTATGTACCCCTAAACCGAGCTCCCCCCACATCGCCGCCACTCGATTTAAATTTTTAACCCCTAATCTGCCGACCGCCACCTACGTTATACTTATGTACCCCTAATCTGCTGCCCCTAACCCCGCCGACCCCTGTATTACATTTATTAACCCCTAACCTGCCCCCCACAACGTCGCCGCCAGCTACTTAAAATAATTAACCCCTAATCTTCCGACCGCAAAGCGCCGCCACCTACGTTATCCCTATGTACCCCTAATCTGCTACCCCTAACACCGCCGACCCCTATATTATATTTATTAACCCCTAATCTGCCCCCCTCAACGTCGCCGACACCTGCCTACACTTATTAACCCCTAATCTGCCGAGCGGACCTGAGCGCTACTATAATAAAGTTATTAACCCCTAACCCGCCTCACTAACCCTATCATAAATAGTATTAACCCCTAATCTGCCCTCCCTAACATCGCTGACACCTAACTTCAATTATTAACCCCTAATCTGATGACCGGAGCTCACCGCTATTCTAATAAATTGATTAACCCCTAAAGCTAAGTCTAACCCTAACACTAACACCCCCCTAAATTAAATATAATTTTAATCTAACAAAATTAATTAACTCTTATTAAATAAATGATTCCTATTTAAAGCTAAATACTTACCTGTAAAATAAATCCTAATATAGCTACAATATAAATTATAATTATATTGTAGCTATTTTAGGATTAATATTTATTTTACAGGCAACTTGGTATTTATTTTAACCAGGTACAATAGCTATTAAATAGTTAAGAACTATTTAATAGCTACCTAGTTAAAATAATAACAAATTTACCTGTAAAATAAATCCTAACCTAAGTTATAATTAAACCTAACACTACCCTATCAATAAATTAATTAAATAAACTACCTACAATTACCTACAATTAACCTAACACTACACTATCAATAAATTAATTAAACACAATTCCTACAAATAAATACAATTAAATAAACTAGCTAAAGTACAAAAAATAAAAAAGAACTAAGTTACAAAAAATAATAAAATATTTACAAACATAAGAAAAATATTACAACAATTTTAAACTAATTACACCTACTCTAAGCCCCCTAATAAAATAACAAAGCCCCCCAAAATAAAAAATTCCCTACCCTATTCTAAATTAAAAAAGTTACAAGCTCTTTTACCTTACCAGCCCTGAACAGGGCCCTTTGCGGGGCATGCCCCAAGGATTTCAGCTCTTTTGCCTGTAAAAAAAAAACATACCATACCCCCCCCCCCAACATTACAACCCACCACCCACATACCCCTAATCTAACCCAAACCCCCCTTAAATAAACCTAACACTAAGCCCCTGAAGATCTTCCTACCTTGTCTTCACCATACCAGGTTCACCGATCCGTCCTGGCTCCAACATCTTCATCCAACCCAAGCGGGGGTTGGCGATCCATCATCCGGTGCTGAAGAGGTCCAGAAGAGGCTCCAAAGTCTTCCTCCTATCCGGCAAGAAGAGGACATCCGGACCGGCAAACATCTTCTCCAAGCGGCATCTTCTATCTTCTTCCATCCGGTGCGGAGCGGGTCCATCTTGAAGCAGGCGACGCGGATCCATCCTCTTCTTCCGTTGTCTCCCGACGAATGACGGTTCCTTTAAGGGACGTCATCCATGATGGCGTCCCTCGAATTCCGATTGGCTGATAGGATTCTATCAGCCAATCGGAATTAAGGTAGGAATTTTCTGATTGGCTGATGGAATCAGCCAATCAGAATCAAGTTCAATCCGATTGGCTGATCCAATCAGCCAATCAGATTGAGCTCGCATTCTATTGGCTGATCGGAACAGCCAATAGAATGCGAGCTCAATCTGATTGGCTGATTGGATCAGCCAATCGGATTGAACTTGATTCTGATTGGCTGATTCCATCAGCCAATCAGAAAATTCCTACCTTAATTCCGATTGGCTGATAGAATCCTATCAGCCAATCGGAATTCGAGGGACGCCATCTTGGATGACGTCCCTTAAAGGAACCGTCATTCGTCGGGAGACAACGGAAGAAGAGGATGGATCCGCGTCGCCTGCTTCAAGATGGACCCGCTCCGCACCGGATGGAAGAAGATAGAAGATGCCGCTTGGAGAAGATGTTTGCCGGTCCGGATGTCCTCTTCTTGCCGGATAGGAGGAAGACTTTGGAGCCTCTTCTGGACCTCTTCAGCACCGGATGATGGATCGCCAACCCCCGCTTGGGTTGTATGAAGATGTTGGAGCCAGGACGGATCGGTGAACCTGGTATGGTGAAGACAAGGTAGGAAGATCTTCAGGGGCTTAGTGTTAGGTTTATTTATGGGGGGTTTGGGTTAGATTAGGGGTATGTGGGTGGTGGGTTGTAATGTTGGGGGGGGGGGTATGGTATGTTTTTTTTTTACAGGCAAAAGAGCTGAAATCCTTGGGGCATGCCCCGCAAAGGGCCCTGTTCAGGGCTGGTAAGGTAAAAGAGCTTGTAACTTTTTTAATTTAGAATAGGGTAGGGAATTTTTTATTTTGGGGGGCTTTGTTATTTTATTAGGGGGCTTAGAGTAGGTGTAATTAGTTTAAAATTGTTGTAATATTTTTCTTATGTTTGTAAATATTTTATTATTTTTTGTAACTTAGTTCTTTTTTATTTTTTGTACTTTAGCTAGTTTATTTAATTGTATTTATTTGTAGCAATTGTGTTTAATTAATTTATTGATAGTGTAGTGTTAGGTTAATTGTAGGTAATTGTAGGTAGTTTATTTAATTAATTTATTGATAGGGTAGTGTTAGGTTTAATTATATCTTAGGTTAGGATTTATTTTACAGGTAAATTTGTTATTATTTTAACTAGGTAGCTATTAAATAGTTCTTAACTATTTAATAGCTATTGTACCTGGTTAAAATAAATACCAAGTTGCCTGTAAAATAAATATTAATCCTAAAATAGCTATAATATAATTATAATTTATATTGTAGCTATATTAGGATTTATTTTACAGGTAAGTATTTAGCTTTAAATAGGAATCATTTATTTAATAAGAGTTAATTAATTTCGTTAGATTAAAATTATATTTAATTTAGGGGGGTGTTAGTGTTAGGGTTAGACTTAGCTTTAGGGGTTAATCAATTTATTAGAATAGCGGTGAGCTCCGGTCGTCAGATTAGGGGTTAATAATTGAAGTTAGGTGTCGGCGATGTTAGGGAGGGCAGATTAGGGGTTAATACTATTTATGATAGGGTTAGTGAGGCGGATTAGGGGTTAATAACTTTATTATAGTAGCGCTCAGGTCCGCTCGGCAGATTAGGAGTTAATAAGTGTAGGCAGGTGTCGGCGACGTTGAGGGGGGCAGATTAGGGGTTAATAAATATAATATAGGGGTCGGCGATGTTAGGGCAGCAGATTAGGGGTACATAGGGATAACGTAGGTTGCGGCGGTTTACGGAGCGGCAGATTAAGGGTTAAAAAAAATATGCAGGTGTCAGCGATAGCGGGGGCGGCAGATTAGGGGTTAATAAGTGTAAGGTTAGGGGTGTTTAGACTCGGGGTACATGTTAGAGTGTTAGGTGCAGACGTAGGAAGTGTTTCCCCATAGGAAACAATAGGGCTGCGTTAGGAGCTGAACGCTGCTTTTTTGCAGGTGTTAGGTTTTTTTTCAGCTCAAACAGCCCCATTGTTTCCTATGGGAGAATCGTGCACGAGCACGTTTTTTAGGCTGGCCGCGTCCGTAAGCAACTCTGGTATCGAGAGTTGCATTTGCGGTAAAAATGCTCTACGCTCCTTTTTTGGAGCCTAACGCAGCATTTGTTTAAACTCTCGATACCAGAGTTAAATTTATGGTGCGGCCAGAAAAAAGCCTGCGGAGCGTTAACAGCCCTTTTACCGCCGAACTCCAAATCTAGGCCTAATATTGTTAAAACATATAATAAGGCCTGTGTGGAAAATGGCCCCAAAAACGTAATATTATCCTGTTTATGACATATTCTTGTACTATAACTCACATCCACAATAGTTGTTTCTGAAGGGTACATATAGTAATATTCACTTGTAAGATGTAAATCAATGTATCTCACATCCAATATAAATTGACACATTGGTATATATAGTAGTGATGTTATTGATAGGGTGGGCATTATCAGGTGTTTTAAGTCTGCAGGTGAGAGGTTGTGGTGTCTGTGATTGGTTTGACACAATTGCAAAGAGGCAGCCTTCAAGAAGGTGTTAGAAATTATCATATGAGCCATCCTAGGTTTTGCTTTCAACTAAGAATACCAAGAGAACAAAGCAAGTGTTCTAATTAAATCTGAAAGTAGTTTGAAATAACATGCCCTATTTAAAAGAAGAAGGTTTTCTTTGGACTTGACTGTCCCTTTATATATTTTGGCATCAGTGCCAAGCTGTGTTAGCATTAGAATAAATTACACTCCAGTGGGTTCTAAAGAGATGAAGGTAATCCAATTTAAAGTAAATAAGCAAGTATATGTCTACAATGTGATAAAGTACCTACAAGCTCAATCCATTTGAACCTTAAAAAAGCAATATCATAGTATACTGTCCCTTTAACCTTGATATACTGCTTAAATGTATGTGTTTGTTAAGGCTTCCAGGGAGTTACGTTGTTTTTTTAGTCAGTGCAAGGGCTCCTGCGCTTGCAATTTGTGGCAAGACGAGAATGGAGTAGATTTTCCTTACGCTGTATATTGGATACCAAATTGTGCGTAGTTCTATGTTAGTCTATGGGTAAAAAAAATACGGCCAAAGGGTGAAATATACGCGCGTAACTTGTATGCTACGCCATATCTGTGATACAAAAATTGTGCAAAATCTGGCTTTTGCGGGCGACGCTGCATATCGGATCGGGCCCCTGGAGTCTGTATATAACAGGAGATCCCTCTTTGACAATTGGTTCCCAGGAGTAATGGACTTTTTCACCTTTATGAAAGAAAACATAATTTATGCTTACCTGATAAAATTTCTTTCATGGTGGTAAAAATCCACGAGACCCCACCCTTTTATATTTTTTTGTGATATTTTTCTTTTCTTTTATGTCACATCTTTTTTACCGGCTCCTATATTTTTTTGCTCTTTTTTCTTTTTCCTACGCCTTTTTGCTTTGCTATACATCAGATTAACTACCATAGAGGTGGGAGGGGTTATATAGTGCTCTTGGGGTTTGGGAATCTTTGCCTCCTCCTAGTGGCAGGGAAGGTAATTTCCAGGAGTAATGGATCAAGGACTCTTACCAAGATGAAAGAAATTCATTTATCAGGTAAGCATAAATGATGTTTTTTTTTATGTTTCAGATCTACCGTACTATGTATGATTGTTTGTTTTCTATAAATATCCTTCTTCTTTGAATTGTGTACCTCTCTACAAGATATGTAAACTTTATACATTTATAAAAAATTAATATACAAAAACAATTACTTTGGTCTTGTAATGTGAGTACAAATTTGAAGCACATTTATTACGCTCGAGCAATGTTTAAGCACAATAGAGCTGGGGCCCGATCCGATATAAATTGTCGCCCGCAAAAGCCGGCGACGCCAAATTTTGTGCTGGTTTGGTATCACATATACGGAGTAACCTAGAAGTTACGCTCGTATATTTCTGCCTTCAGCCGTAGTTTTTTGGCCCATAGACAGGCATACCAAACCAGCGCAGTTTGGTATCCAATATACAGCGTAAGGACTTACGTGGCAAAAATGGAGAAATTCTACTCCATTTTCACCTTGCCACAAATTGCAGGCGTAGTAAGCCTTGCGCTGTCTATTGGAGCCCCGTAACTCCCTAAACTAGCTGCTAAATAAAACCTAACACCTAACGCATGCGCAATGTCTATCTACCTGGCAACCGCAAACTGCTAAATAAAACCTAACACCTAACGCATGCGCAATGTCTATCTACCTGTCAACCGCGATCCCCCACCGCAATCCCTAATAAAGTATTTAACCCCTAAACCGCCGCTCCCGGACCCCGCCGCCACCTACATTAAATGTATAACCCACTAATGTGAGCCCCTTACACCGCCGCCATCTACATTATCTACCCCCTAATGTGAGCCCCTTACACCGCCACCATCTATATTACCTACCCCCAAATGTGAGCCCCTTACACCGCCGCATCTACATTATCTACCCCCTAATGTGAGCCCTTTACACCGCCGCCATCTACATTATCTACCCCCTAATGTGAGCCCCTTACACCGCCGCCATCTACATTATCTACCCCCTAATGTGAGCTCCTTACACCGTCGCCATCTACATTATCTACCCTATAATGTGAGACCCTTACACCGCCGCCATCTACATTATCTACCCCCCAATTTGTGAGCCCCTTACACCGCCGCCATCTACATTACCTACCGCCTAATGTGAGCCCCTTACACCGCCGCCAGCTACATTACCTACCCCCTAATGTGAGCCCCTTACACCGCCGACATCTACATTACCTACCCCCTAATGTGAGCCCCTTACACCGCCGCCATCTACATTACCTACCGCCTAATGTGAGCCCCTTACACCGCCGCCAGCTACCTTACCTACCCCCTAATGTGAGCCCCTTACACCGCCGACATATACATTACCTACCCCCTAATGTGAGCCCCTTACACCGCCGCCATCTACATTATCTACCCCCTAATGTGAGCCCCTTACACCGCCACCATCTATATTACCTACCCCCTAATGTGAGCCCCTTACACCGCCGCATCTACATTATCTACCCCCTAATGTGAGCCCTTTACACCGCCGCCATCTACATTACCTACCCCCTAATGTGAGCCCCTTACACCGCCGCCATCTACATTATCTACCCCCTAATGTGAGCCCCTTACACCGCCGCCATCTACATTATCTACCCCCTAATGTGAGCTCCTTACACCGTCGCCATCTACATTATCTACCCTATAATGTGAGACCCTTACACCGCCGCCATCTACATTATCTACCCCCCAATTTGTGAGCCCCTTACACCGCCGCCATCTACATTACCTACCGCCTAATGTGAGCCCCTTACACCGCCGCCAGCTACATTACCTACCCCCTAATGTGAGCCCCTTACACCGCCGACATCTACATTACCTACCCCCTAATGTGAGCCCCTTACACCGCCGCCATCTACATTATCTACCCCCTAATGTGAGCCCCTTACACCGCCTCTATCTACATTATCTACCCCCTAATGTGAGCCCCTTACAGCACCGTCATCTACATTATCTACCCCCTAATGTGAGCCCCTTACACCGCCGCCACCTACATGATCTACCCCCTAATGTGAGCCCCTTACACCGCCGACATCTACATTATCTACCCCCTAATGTGAGCTCCTACCCCGCCGCCAGCTATATTAAAATTATTAACCCCTAATCTAATCCCACTATACCGCCGCCACCTATATTAAATTATTAACCCCTAATCTAATCCCACTATACCGCCGCCACCTATATTAAATTATTAACCCCTAATCTAATCCCCCTATACCGCCGCCACCTATATTAAATTATTTAACCCCTAAAATACTAAACTATCCCTACCACTAAACCTAAGTCTAACCCTACAAATAGCCCTGAAAAGGGCTTTTTGCGTGGCATTACCCCAAAGTAAACAGCTCTATTGCCAGCCATTAAAAGGGCTTTTTGCGGGCCATTGCCCTAAAGTAACCAGCTCTTTTACCAGCCCTTAAAAGGGCTTTTGGCGGGGCTTTGTCACAAAGTAAACAGCTCTTTTGCATCTAATCTAAATCCCCCTACACCGCCGCCACCTATATTAAATACATTACCCCCTAATCTAATCCCCCTATACCGCCGCCACCTATATTAAATTATTTAACCCCTAAAATACTAAACTATCTCTACCACTAAACCTAAGTCTAACCCTACAAATAGCCCTGAAAAGGGCTTTTTGCGTGGCATTACCCCAAAGTAAACAGCTCTATTGCCAGCCCTTAAAAGGGCTTTTTGCGGGCCATTGCCCTAAAGTAACTAGCTCTTTTACCAGCCCTTAAAAGGGCTTTTGGCGGGGCTTTGTCACAAAGTAAACAGCTCTTTTGTATCTAATCTAAATCCCCCTACACCGCCGCCACCTATATTAAATACATTACCCCCTAATCTAATCCCACTATACCGCCGCCACCAATAGTATCCTTTAAATGATGTCATCCAAGATGGCGTCCCTCGAATTCTGATTGGCTGATAGGATTCTATCAGCCAATCGGAATTAAGGTAAGAAAATCTCAATCATATTGAGCTCGCATTCTATTGGTATGCCCCGCAAAAAGCCCTTTTAAGGGCTGGTAATTATATTAGGGTTAATATAGTTAATATAGTTATTATATTATATATATATATATTAAGTATAATAACTCTATCTAACTCTAACACCGCTAACTAAATTCTTATTAAAATAAATCTAATTAATATTAATATTATTAATTAAAATATTCCTATTTAAATCTAAATACTTACCTATAAAATAAACCCTAAGATAGCTACAATATAATTAATAATTACATTGTAGCTATTTTAGGGTTTATATTTATTTTACAGGTAACTTGGTATTTATTTTAACTAGGTACAATAGCTATTAAATAGTTAATAACTATTTAATAGCTACCTAGTTAAAATAATTACCAATTTACCTGTAAAATAAATCCTAACCTAAGTTACAAATACACCTACACTATCAATAAATTAAATAAACTACAAATCTCTAAACTAAAATACAATTAAATACACTAAACTAACTTACAAAAAACAAACACTAAATTACAAAAAATAAAAAAAGATTACAAGAATTTTAAGCTAATTACACCTATTCTAAGCCCCCTAATAAAATAATAAAGCCCCCCAAAATAAAAAAATGCCCTACCCTATTCTAAATTAAAAATTAACCAGCTCTTTTACCAGCCCTTAAAAGGGCTTTTTGCGGGGCATACCCCAAAATAAACAGCTCTTTTGCCTGTAAAAAAAAAACACCCACCACCCACATACCCCTACTCTAAACCCACCCAAACCCCCCTTAAAAAACCTAACACTAAGCCCCAGAAGATCTCCCTACCTTGAGTCGTCTTCACCCAGCCGGGCCGAACTCTTCATCCAATCTGGGCGATGTCTTCATCCAAGCGGCAAAGAAGAAGTCTTCCATCCGGCGATGTCTTCATCCAAGTGGCAAAGAAGAGGTCCTCCATCGGGGCAAAGTCTTCCTCCAAGCGGCATCTTCAATCTTTTTTCTTCCGAACCTCCTACGCGGAACATCCATCTGGCCCGACGACTGAACGACGAATGAAGTATCCTTTAAATAACGTCATCCAAGATGGCGTCCCTCGAATTCTGATTTGCTGATAGGATTCTATCAGCCAATCGGAATTAAGGTAAGAAAATCTGATTGGCTGATTCAATCAGCCAATCAGATTGAGCTCGCATTCTATTGGCATGCCCCGCAAAAAGCCCTTTTAAGGGCTGGTAAAAGAGCTGGTTAATTTTTAATTTAGAATAGGGTAGGGCATTTTTTTATTTTGGGGGCTTTATTATTTTATTAGGGGGCTTAGAATAGGTGTAATTAGCTTAAAATTCTTGTAATCTTTTTTAAATTTTTGTAATTTAGTGGGTTTTTTTTGTAATTTAGTTTAGTGTATTTAATTGTATTTTAGTTTAGAGATTTGTAGTTTATTTAATTTATTGATAGTGTAGGTGTATTTGTAACTTAGGTTAGGATTTATTTTACAGGTAAATTGGTAATTATTTTAACTAGGTAGCTATTAAATAGTTATTAACTATTTAATAGCTATTGTACCTAGTTAAAATAAATACCAAGTTACCTGTAAAATAAATATAAACCCTAAAATAACTACAATGTAATTATTAATTATATTGTAGCCATCTTAGGGTTTATTTTATAGGTAAGTATTTAGATTTAATAGGAATATTTTAATTAATAATATTAATATTAATTAGATTTATTTTAATAAGAATTTAGTTAGGGTGTTAGAGTTAGATAGGGTTATTATACTTAATATATATATAATATAATAACTATATTAACTATATTAACCCTAATATAATTAGGGTGAATATAGTTAATATATATAATATAATAACTATATTAACCCTAATATAATTAGGGTGAATATAGTTAATATATATATAATATAATAACTATATTAACTATATTAACCCTAATATAATTAGGGTTAACATAGTTAATATAGGTGGCGGCGGTATAGTGGGATTAGATTAGGGGGTAATGTATTTAATATAGGTGGCGGCGGTGTAGGGGGATTTAGATTAGATGCAAAAGAGCTGTTTACTTTGTGACAAAGCCCCGCCAAAAGCCCTTTTAAGGGCTGGTAAAAGAGCTAGTTACTTTAGGGCAATGGCCCGCAAAAAGCCCTTTTAAGGGCTGGCAATAGAGCTGTTTACTTTGGGGTAATGCCACGCAAAAAGCCCTTTTCAGGGCTATTTGTAGGGTTAGACTTAGGTTTAGTGGTAGAGATAGTTTAGTATTTTAGGGGTTAAATAATTTAATATAGGTGGCGGTGGTATAGGGGGATTAGATTAGGGGGTAATGTATTTAATATAGGTGGCGGCGGTGTAGGAGGGATTTAGATTAGATGCAAAAGAGCTGTTTACTTTGTGACAAAGCCCTGCCAAAAGCCCTTTTAAGGGCTGGTAAAAGAGCTGGTTACTTTAGGGCAATGGCCCGCAAAAAGCCCTTTTAAGGGCTGGCAATAGAGCTGTTTACTTTGGGGTAATGCCACGCAAAAAGCCCTTTTCAGGGCTATTTGTAGGGTTAGACTTAGGTTTAGTGGTAGGGATAGTTCAGTATTTTAGGGGTTAATTAATTTAATATAGGTGGCGCGTTATAGGGGGATTAGATTAGGGGTTAATTAATTTAATATAGGTGGTGGCGGTATAGAGGGATTAGATTAGGGTTAATAAATTTAATATAGGTGGCGGCGGTGTAGGGGGATTTAGAATAGGGGTTAATTAATTTAATACATCTGGCGGCGGGGTAGGGGGATTTAAATTAGGGGTTAATAATTTTAATATAGCTGGCGGCGGGGTAGGGGGATTAGATTAGCGGTTAATCATTTTAATATAGCTGGCGGCGGGGTAGGAGCTCACATTAGGGGGTACTTAATGTAGCTGGCAGCGGGGTAGGAGCTCACATTAGGGGGTAGTTAATGTAGCTGGCGGCGGAGTAAGGGGCTCACATTAGGGGGTAGGTAATGTAGCTGGCGGTGGGGTAGTAGCTCACATTAGGGGGTAGGTAATGTAGCTGGCGGCGGTGAAGGGGCTCACATTAGGGGGTAGGTAATGTAGCTGGCGGCGGTGTAAGGGGCTCACATTAGAGGATCGTTAATGTAGTTGGCAGAGGGGTCCGGGAGCGGCGGTTAAGGGGTTAATAACTTTATTAGGTGGCGGCAGGTCCGGGAGCGGCGTTTTAGGGGTTAATACATTTTTTATAATTAGGAGAGTGAGGGGGGATAGCGGATAGAGGGTTAGACGTGTCGGGCTATGTTTGGGAGGCGTGTTAGACAGTACAGGAGATTTTATAACTTAGTCAGGTTTTATAGGCGCCGGCAGTCTCTAAAGTGCCGTAAGTCACTGACGACTCCAGAAATTTGTACTTATGCAGGTTTCTGGACATCGCTGGTTTATCCGACTTACGGCACTTTAGCATCTGACGGCGCCGTATATGGGATAGCTCGAGTTGCGAGCTGAAACTACGGGCGGCGGGGGTTCCCTCGCTTGCGCCGCAAACTACGATCTATATCGGATCGCGCCCCTAATATTTTGTGCTCCACTTGTAATCTAGGCTGTAATCTGTTAAATACTCAATAATTCATTTAACTCTTTTAAACAACAAAGCTGTATAAGACTCTTCCTTGTGAGTAATATATATTTGTGCTCATCTTTAAAACTTTGTGTGTATTTACCCCGATACAACTCTAACACAAGATTCCTCTTTAAAGAGACTTTTGCTTTGTTACCAGGGAAAGAAAGCCATTGAAGAGCACAAACAAGAGTGTTGCCTGTGGAGGATCTTACACCAGTAGAAGCTAAGAGCATTGCTTAGTATTCACAGCACAGTGCATACCATAAGCACACTGTGAGTACATTTAGTGTTTACAGGGCCGCCACTAGGAATTTTGGGGCCCCTGACTAAACCATTGATAAGGCCCCCCCCCCCCTTTGACATGTGCAATTTTTTAACAAGTGACTAAAACGTATATGCACTTTATTCTTAAGGAAATGTTGTAAAGGTAGTAACATACAAACACACACACACACTCACACATAAGGAGTCACATATAGACACTCTAGCAGACACGCAAAGAAACACACTCATACACAGACACCCAAACAGACACTCAGCACTTGTTTACATTGACCTGACAAGTAATGAGGTAGACTAAAGTTTTGTAAAAAAAAGATTTAGAAAACAAAATATGGAGTTCTGATTATCTTTTTGTAAAAGAAGACGCCAACTAAATGATGACAACAGCATGCAGTGGCTGAAATAAGGGCCCTGAACTGCCTAAACAATAATTTAAAGGTTAAATGATGGATTAGTGACTTCCGGAAAGGTCTCGTTAGTCTCAAAGTCTGTAGAAAGATGTGAATAATCAGTAGTAAGGTCAAAATGTCCTAAAAAGGAACAGACAATGGGCACACACACAAACTCAAACTTGCACATACACCCAAGGAAACACCGACAGATACAGCCTCAGAAAACACACAAAGACATACACACACACACACAGAGACACTCACAGAAAACACACAAAGACATACACACACTTAGAGACAGCAGCATAAAACACAGAAAGACATACATACACACACCCTCACTGAGACATCCACAGAAAACACACAAAGACATACACACACCCTCAAAGAGACACAGACATACATACATACACACACACACCTTCACAGAGAGATCCACAGAAAACACAGACATACACACCCACCCTCACAGAGGCATCCAGAGAAAATACACAAAGACAAACATACACACACCCTCACAGAGACACCCATAGAAAAAGCTCAAAGACATATGCACACACCCTCACAGACATCCAAAGAAAATGCACAAAGACATATGCACCCACCCTCACAGAGAGACCCACAGAAAAAAAAATACATACACACTCATAGAGACACAAACCAAAGCACAAAGACATAAACACAGACACCCACAGAAACACTAACAGGAGGAAACATTTATGCACCTTGCATCCCCTAAATCAACGTTGTGTGACATGCATGATAAAAAAATGCAGAAATTAAGAGATCACTTTTTAAAGAATCCTATTTGTAAATGTGCAAACAAAAATAATTCTGTGAATTCAAAATTGTACATTAATGATCTAGGTAGATGGCTAGATGAAGAAAAGTACTTTTAAAAGGTTGACACGTTTGTTTGTTTTTCTCTCATTTTCCCCAATCAAGAGCACCACTTCAAATATAGTGTACAAATGTTCCCATCTGTCAGCTGTACTTATGGATTTTGAAAATGCTGTACTCTATATGGTCTTGGTGGAACCATAAGCTGTGGTAATCATTGTGATGAGAGCAGGATGTGATGTCACTAGTTGGGGGCAGGGCTTAGGTCCGGTAGTCTGTGTCAGAGTTAGTTAGTGAAATCAACCTGACTAGATGTATGTTTCTGTGCTCTGTAATAAAATAGAGTTGTACCATCATTGCTGTGTCCTGCATATGTCCTGCATCTCATGACATTGTGTCAGAAGCACTGGCCTGCGCTTCTGTTCCTGATTGATTGCAATGTCAAAGTTTACCCCACCTGAGCCTTTTGACTTCTCTCAGTCTGCAGCTTGGCCCACATGGCGTCAGCGGTTTCAGCGCTTCAGTATTGCTTCCAAACAGAACAAGGAGAGTGGTGATGTACAAGTTAATTCTCTTTTATACTCTATGGGGAAAGATGTGGAGCTAGTGTTCAATGTTTTTACTTTCCAAGAAGGGGAAGAATTTAACTTTGATATAGTTAATTAGTTATGGATAAACTCAGTGCCCACTTTGTGCCCAAAAGAAATGTGATTCATGAGAGCTTGTTTTCACAAACGTATTCAGCGTATGGGAGAATCTGTGGAGTCATTTGTGCACAGCCTGTATGAACTAGCTGAATTCTGTGAGTTTGGTGTTGCTAAAGAAGAGGAAATCAGAGACAGAATAGTTATTGGAATTGCAGATGCTGAAGTCTCACTGAAGCTGCAGTTAGAGTCTGATTTAACATTAGATGGGGCTATTAGGATGGCCCGCCAGAGTGAACTGGTGAAAAAGTAGAGTGCTGATCTGAGATCTGAGAGTATTGTGGATGAAGTGCAACAGTCCAGGAAAAGTGAAAGGCACAGTGTGAGCGGTAGATCTAAAGTAATGGAAAGGCCTAGAAGTGGATGGGCGCAACATGCCCGATGCACACGGTGCCACCGTGCCCATGATCAGAGTGTTATATGCCCGGCCAGAGATAAAAGATGCAGAAAATGTAACATAATGGGTCATTTTGAAGTGGTGTGTAAAACTGAATACATTAAGGAGATGCAGGTGAACAATGACCAGGAGGGTCAGGAAGTGTCTTTTGTGGGGTCCGTTGTGGAACGGCCAAGCTCAGAGGAAGATTGGAAAGTTACTTTTACTGTAATGGGAGCCAAAGTTGATTTTAAGATTGACACAGGAGCAGATATCACTGTAATGTCTTTTGCTGAATTTATGAAACTGCCTCGACAGCCCCAGCTGGCGAAGGTTACTACAAATGTCCATAGTCCTGGTGGCAGCATTGATTGTGTGGGGAAATTTCTTGCCAGCTGTGAGTACAAGCAAAGGAAGTTCACCATGTGGGTGCATGTGATCCGAGGACAGTGTGTTAACAATTTATTGAGCAGAAAAGCAGCCTGTGACTTGGGCCTCGTGGCCAGAGTGAATGAGATTTCCGAAGATATGTTTGGCGAGTTGGGCCTACTGAATTGCAAACCAGTCCGTATAGCACTTAAAAGTGACAGTCCCATACAGTATTTCTACTCCCCGTAGAATTCCGTTCCCACTCATGCCTCAAGTGGAGAAGGAGCTTATGCGCATGAAGTCTATGGGGGTTGTTGAAGCGACTGATTGGTGTGCCCCCATTGTTCCATTGTTCCAGTTGCAAAGAAAAACGGAAAGGTGCGCATCTGTGTGGACCTGAAAAGGTTGAATGAGGCAGTGAAAAGAGAGAGATTTGTGCTGCCGACATTAGAAGATATAGCTCCAAAGTTGGCTGGGGCTAAGTTTTTTTCCACATTAGACGCTTCTAGCGGCTTTTGGCAGATCCCCCTGGATAAAAAGTGCCGCAAACTGACTACCTTTATCACACCGGTAGGTCGGTTCTGCTTCTGTAGACTCCCCTTTGGGATATCCTCCGCTCCTGAAATCTTTCAAAGGGAAATGAGTTCTCTCCTGAGTGACCACGTGGGCACAGCAATCGTCATGGACGACATTCTAGTGTATGGGTCTACAGTGGAAGAGCATGATCAGCGTTTAAGTTGTGTGCTACACGCTATCAAAGAGTCTGGGCTGAAGCTGAATAAAGAAAAATGTAATTTTAGGAAAACTGAATTATGTTACATTGGGCATATCATCACCGGGGATGGCATCAAGCCAGACTCCGAGAAAATTTGTGCTATTGAACAGATGAAAAGTCCTTCTGATGTACATGAACTGAGACAGATATTGGGCCTTGTAAATTACGAGATTCTCCCAGATTTATCAACAGTTTTACACCCTATCACAGAGTTACTTAAGAAAGACGTTGCCTGGGTCTGGGGTCCTTCACAAGAAAAAGCTTTTCTGCAGGCCAAGTCCCTGCTGGGATCTGCCCCAGTGCTGGGGTTCTACGACCCTTCAAAAAAGACTGTGGTCAGTGCCGATGCAAGCAGTTATGGGTTGGGGGCTGCACTCCTGCAGTTAAATGAAAATAAACTACAGCCCATCGCCTACTGCTCCTGCACACTGATGGCTGCGGAGTCAAAATACGCTCAAATTGAGAAAGAGTGCCTGGCTGCAGTTTGGGCCTGTGAGCGCTTTCAGCGTTATCTAGTAGGTTTGGAGAAATTTAGTCTGGAAACTGACCACAAACCACTAGTCCCTCTAATCAACTCTTATGACATTGACAAAACACCCTTGAGATGCCAGAGACTTTTAATGAGACTGCTCAGGTTCAATGTTCAGGCAGTGCATGTGCCGGGGAAACAACTGGTTGTGGCAGATACACTATCTAGGCTCCCGCTGGCTGCTGCTGAAGAATCTTCCACAGAATCTGATGTGAAAGTGTATGTTGATTCAGTTCTGGCCTCTAAGTCCATTTCTTCAAGGAAACTGGAGGAAATAAAGAAAGAGACATATTTGGACACAGATCTGCAAGAGGTTATAAGGTACATAAAAGAAGGCTGGCCCGAGAGCCGGGCAGCCTGGATGTCTTTAAGTGCTTACCAGCCAGAGAGGTCACAGCTCATGGAGCTGGAGGGGTTGGTGCTGTTCCAAGACCGCATTGTAATTCCTGTCAGCATGAGGAAGGAGATGTTAAACAGGATTCACGATGGCCACTTGGGCATTACAAAGTGCAGAGAAAGGGCAGCTACTGCTGTGTGGTGGCCTGGGATCAGCTCCGACATTGCAAATCACGTGTCTAAATGTGCCTTTTGCCGGGAATGCCGGCCTACTCAGAGAAGGGAACCCTTGATTTCTACTCCGCTGCCTGCGGGGCCGTGGCAGAAAATAGCTGCTGATTTGTGTGAACTGCACGGAAAAAGTTCCTTGTTGTGATCGACTACTATTCCAGGTATTTGGAAATTTCACCTCTGAATGATATCACAAGTCTAGCCGTTATCATTCACCTGAAGAGCTTGTTCGCCCGGTGGGGCATTCCAATGGAGCTGGTGAGTGATAATGGTATGCAGTTCGCTTCTACAGAGTTCAGTGCTTTCAGCAGGGAATATGACTTTGTACATTCCATGTCAAGTCCACATTATCCACAGGCCAACGGAATGGCTGAAAGGGCAGTTCAAACAACAAAATTCATTCTAAAGCAATATAAGCTGTACCTGGCCCTCTTGTCATACAGGGCGATGCCCATTCAAGCTACCGGGTTTAGCCCAGCACAGCTGATGCTAGGACGCCAGATTTGCACCACTTTACCTCAGTGGGTGTAATCAAGCCGCCTGGCCCTGTTCCTCTGGACAAAGTCCTTAGGAGGGATGAAGAGGCCAAAAAGGGTTATCATTTCTTCTACGACAGGAGACATTCTGTCAGGCCCTTACAGGAACTGAATGCGGGGCAAACTGTCAGAATTAAACTGGATGATGAGAAGAAATGGAAGACGCCTGCTACGATAGTTGGCCGCTCTCCAGAACCAAGGTCTTATACAGTCCTTACTGAGGGAGGGACAGTTACAAGCCGTAACCGAAGACATCTTCAGCCTATACCTGAGAGTCTGGAACTGGATGCCTCAGTACCACCGCCGGTGGGATCCCCTGTTCTAAGAGAGGTGCCTTCCCCTCAGCAAGATCACAGCGGGGATATATCTTTGCCTCCAGCGGACTAATTCACCATCTTCTGTATCAGAGGACAGTTCATGCAAAGTTACATCAAGTGAAAGAGTGGTGAGACTTCCGGCCCGATATAGGAACTGACTTTAGCTAGAACAGTGACTGGAAGTATGGGCAGAATAATCCCATGGTCACTGTGGACTAGGGTAGTCTACCCCGATGTCCAAGTCAGGATGTAATTTATGTGTTTATATTTTCTGAACCTATTTGTTTATATATTGTTCGAAAAAAATGTTGTTGTATACTCTGTTCGATACCTTGTTGTTTGTTATATTCAAATGTATGCTTCGCCTTTGGAAAAGGGGAAGATGTGATGAGAGCAGGATGTGATGTCACTAGTTGGGGGCGGGGCTTAGGTCCGGTAGTCTGTGTCAGAGTTAGTTAGTGAAATCAACCTGACTAGATGTACGTTTCTGTGCTCTGTAATAAAATAGAGTTGTACCATCATTGCTGTGTCCTGCATATGTCCTGCATCTCATGACACTCATACCATTAGATCTGGTTAAATGCATTGGATTTAGGCTTGTTGGTATGTATTTCAAAATTAAAGGGACATTATACTGTAAAATAGTTTTTCCCTTAATGTGTTTGCAATTGCTTTTTTTACCAACTGCAGAGTAAAAAATGTATGAAAATTAGCTTTTTAAGGTTTATTTCTGTATATTAAAGCTCTGATTTTGTGTTTTGAAGCCACAGCCTAATAAAATGGGTTGAGCTTGTAGATATAATCAGATCTCATTACTGTATCACATTGTGCACATATATATGTATCTTTATCTTATATCTGTCCTTAAAACAATCACCAATACTTTGAGAGAACAATGGAAAATCAACATTTTATTACCTTATCTCTGCTTTATCACACTGGGAGTGTAATTTATTCTGCTGGCTGTGTTTACAAAGCTTATCTATAGCTGGTACGCGCGGCCACAAACTTTCAGAATAGGTGGGGATACCACATGCTAAATTAACAATTTCAAATGCCAATATAAGGGTAAAGGTATTTAATACACTCCAGCAGGTAAAGTGGATCATTGGGAACAAATTAAAGGGGAGAAATTTTTTGAGTAAACTGTCCCTTTAAGTCTGATGTAGTGTAAACTGAACAGTTTTAAGTTAACCTGTCTCATTTCAAACACTGAGCAATCTTAGTCTGAGAGTATAACATTTTATGAAGATGTAAAAATCTTAGATAAAATGCCTCCTTGCATCTGGAAAGTCCTTGCATAAAGGGGCAGTAAACCGGAATGTAATTTATATATATATATATATATATATATATATATATATATATATATGTATAAAAATGCATTTCTGCCAAAAGGGCACCTACCATTTGTGTATTGAGGAGGAAACATTTCTGCATGGTTTTAAATATAGAATTTCTATAGCATTGTCAAATAATCATAAATACACAGCTGTTAAAAAATGTGTTTTTATGGACCCCTGGCCCCACCATACAACTACTACCACACTGAAGTTACAATCTGAAATTGCACAAAGAAATAAAAAACATTTGCTAAGTAAGTCCTACCTCCTCTGTAAATGAAAGTGATCTGCCGTCTGACTCAGGCACACACTGTACAAACAAAGTGCCAAGTCTGTCTCACAATGTGCATAGGGATTTAGTGCACACTCAGAAATCTTCTCAAATGCTAATACTTTACTCCTTGTAATAACATTTCCCATGATCAATTAATACTCTGCTGTAGTACCCATTGGTGGCTGCCAAAATAATAATAAAAAAAAAAACATTTTATTTTATTTTTAATTTCTTGCCTCATGGGGCCCCTCTGGCCCATTGGGCCCCTGACAGGAGTCACCCCTGTCACCCCTTGATGGCGGCCCTGATTGTTTAGTTTAGAGCACTCTGCATATTATCATCATTCTACAAGGAGATACTGCACTGATTGTTTAGTTTGTGTGAGCAGATCTGCAGCCTTTCATAATATTGAGGAACATGGTGAGGTGTTTAGTGTATAGCATGGTGTATACCCTCTTCATATTAAAAATTATTTAATAAAAATATTTCATGTTGAAGATATAAGGAGTCAAAGTTAGAAGATGTCAGGCGTTAGAAAATCCCCCCCGGCTGAAAGTACTTTTTCATAGGGAACAACTTTATTAACATATATATATATATATATATATATATATATATATATATATATATATATATATATATATTCTGTATATCTTTAAATATATATGTATATGAACGTATACATATATATTTATGTATTTATATCTGTCCAAATATATATACACAAAGTTAGATATAGTCAAATTAGTGTGACCAACTTGTATTCCTGGTGTCTTGAAAAAAGCCTGGTTTTTAAGGCCAAAACGCTTTGACTCTGAACTGGTAAGCCCAATTTTAATTTCAGCACAACTTTTAAAGACAATCTGCACTATTTGATTTATTTTCCACAGGATTTCTCAGGACCTACGGTATACACCCTAAGGATATCTGGAGAATTGGGGACATCGCTTAGATTCTCACCACCAGGAATACAAGTTGGTCACACTGATTTGACTATATCTTTGAACCTTGATTTGATTATATTTTTGAATATCATTTTGAATTTTATTATTTCACCAATTTTATTGTGCACATCTCAAAATTTTACACTATTTTGCTTTTGGTTTTAGTTTTGCATTTGTTTTTGTATTTTATGCAAATTTTGGTACCACAAGAATTTTGCCTTTTTTTTTTCTTCTCAGATAACGTTTTTCATCACATTTATCACTTTTTTTTACCAACTAAGATATATTGTTTCACAACTGTTTTTCACTGAGAAAATAATTGGGGTCTGTTCAGACCAACATCCCCAAATTAAAGAAGGAAATTACAATAACTGCACATCTGTAGAATCCATTGCGTACATCCAGGCATCATCTGGTTAGTCACAGCAGTCGGTTTCCATATAAAACAAGACATATCAGCTTTTTATATTTTATTGTACACATGGATCCATGTTTTAATATGTCTAAATGTTTTTTAAAATGCTTTAAAATGTTTTAAAATATTCTATATCTATCTGTATTTTGTAATAAATACATTTTTAAACACTTACAGTTAAGAATTTTATAGAATAAGAAATACAGACAGACCCTCTATTAGTACCATAGCTTTCTCTATAAAATTAGGTGCTCTGTTCACACTCACACATTCTGACTAGTGATGTCGCGAACATAACATTTTGGGTTCGCGAACCGGGCGAACCGCCATAGACTTCAATAGGCAGGCGAATTTTAAAACCCACAGGGACTCTTTCTGGCCACAATAGTGATGGAAAAGTTGTTTCAAGGGGACTAACACCTGGACTGTGGCATGCCGGAGGGGGATCCATGGCAAAACTCCCATGGAAAATTACATAGTTGATGCAGAGTCTGGTTTTAATCCATAAAGGGCATAAATCACCTAACATTCCTAAATTGTTTGGAATAATGTGCTTTAAAACATCAGTTATGATGTCGTATCTATCAGGTAGTGTAAGGGTTACGCTGGTTTCACAGTGCACAGTGTAGGTGATATACCTGCCCTGACCATGCTTTGCAGACCATGTATCAGTGGTCAGATGGACCCTTGCCCCAACACTGTGTGCCAGACATGCCATTATAGCTGACTTATATGGCTTTGGCGTTGCTTTTTGGTAATTAGAAGGCTGCTAAATGCCACTGCGCACCACACATGTTTTATGCCCAGCAGTGAAGGGGTTAATTAGGGAGCATGTAGGGAGCTTGTAGAGTTAATTTTAGCTGAAGTGTAGTGTAGTAGACAACCCAAAGTATTGATCTAGCCCCATTTTGGTATATTTAATGCCACCATTTCACCGCCAAATGCGATTAAATAAAAAAAAATTGTTCACTTTTTCACAAACTTTAGGTTTCTCACAAAAATTATTTACAAACAACTTATGCAGTTATGGCATAAATGGTTGTAAATGCTTCTCTGGGATCTCCTTTTTTCAGAAATAGCAGACTTATATGGCTTTGGCGTTGCTTTTTGGTAATTAGAAGGCTGCTAAATGCCACTGCGCACCACACGTGTTTTATGCCCAACAGTGAAGGGGTTAATTAGGGAGCATGTAGGCAGCTTGTAGAGTTAATTTTAGCTTAAGTGTAGTGTAGTAGACAACCCAAAGTATTGATCTAGGCCCATTTATGTATATTTGATGCCACCATTTCACCGCCAAATGCGATCAAATTTAAAAAAAAATTATTTTTTTTCGCAATTTTAGGTTTCTCACTGAAATTATTTACAAACAGCTTGTGCAATTATGGCACAAATGGTTGTAAATGCTTCTCTGGGATCCCCTTTGTTCAGAAATAGCAGACATATATGACTTTGGCGTTGCTTTTTGGTAATTAGAAGGCCGCTAAATGCTGCTGCGCATCACACGTGTATTATGGCTAGCAGTGAAGGGGTTAATTAGGTAGTTTGTAGGGAGCTTGCAGGGTTAATTTTAGCTTTAGTGTAGAGATCAGCCTCCCACCTTACACATCAGACCCCCTGATCCCTCCCAAACAGTTCCCTTCCGTCCCCCACCCGACAATTGTCCCCGCCATCTTAAGTACTGGCAGAAAGTCTGCCAGTACTAAAATAAAAGGTTTTTAAATTATTATTTTTTTATATAGCATATTTAGATATGCTGTGGTGTAGCATCCCCCCTTAGCCCCCAACCTCCCTGATCCCCCCAAAACAGCTCTCTAACCCTCCACATCTGCCTTATTGGCGGCCATCTTGGGTACTGGCAGCTGTCTGCTATTATTTCACAGTCAAAAAAGTGTTGTTTTTTTTTTAAATGTACACTACTGTTACACCAGATATGAGTGGTGGCACTGGGCAAGTGGGCACAGTATACGCTGTGAGCCTGACACACACGCTGGCAGGCAGGCAACTGCAATTAGATTACACAGGAAAAAAAATAAAAGCAGACTGATGTTCTAGCCCTAAAAAGGGCTTTTTGGGGTGCTGTCCTTACAGCAGAGATCAGATGAGTCCTTCAGGACTGAAGTGGACACTGAATACACTAGCCTAGCTATCGATTTCCCTATTAAATCAGCAGCAGCTACACTTTCCCTCCTCTCACTAAGAATTCAGCTTCCGAATGAATCTAAAATGGATGCTGTCCAGGAGGTGGGAGGGTCTGGGAGGGAGGGTCTGCTGCTGATTGGCTGGAATGTGTCTTCTGACTGTGAGGTACAGGGTCAAAGTTTACTCAATGATGAGGAATAGGTGGCGGACCGAACATTGCATATGTTCGCCGTTCGCGGCGAATGCGAACATTCTATGTTCGCCGGGAACTATTTGCCGGCGAACTATTTGTGACATCACTAATTCTGACTCATCACTTTGGTTAAAACTAGGTAGCCAACATTCAGAGCTATGGTACATTTCTGGGCACTTGGTCCAATCTCTTCAAACTACTATGTTCTGTATCAAAACAGTCTTTTTAAGTCTAGCAGAGAACTATTACATTCATCTAATAATCAGCGAGATTACAAGTTTTGCACTATACCAGGTGCGTGAATAACGCAAAAAATAGCGTTATTGCACTTTCCATAGCGCTGCCATTACAAGTTAAGCCAAAACCTTATTCTGTTGTGCGGTATGGTGCGATAAGCTCCATACTGCACAAAACCCTTGCATTCCTATTGGCTGACATTTTCAAATCAGCCAATAGGATGAGAGCTACTGAAATCCTATTGGCTGTTCAAATCAGCCAATAGGATTTCAGCAGTTCTCATCCTATTGGCTGATTTGAAAATGTCAGCCAATAGGAATGCAAGGTACCCCATTTTTAAATGGGTACCTTGCATTCAAGCTTCAGTGTATGGCAGTGATTGCATGAAGAGGATCCTCCATGCTGGATGTCCGCGCCGCAGGCGACGATGCTCCACACCTCCACAGCTCCGCTCATCCACAGCTCCATGCCACTGGGATAAACAAAGGAGATGCCCCCGCGCGATGGCTGAAAATGTCGCCGCCTGGATGAAAACTTCTCGTTGCCTGGATGAAGATGGACGTCCGGACTTCAGGAACTGTGAGTAGATTTTCTGGGGTTAGTGTTAGTTTTTTTTTTATTGTTTTGGGTGTTTTGATTTTTTTTTAGATTAGGGATGGACAGTAAAAGAGTTGAATGCCCTTTTAAGGGCAATGCCCATTCAAATGCCCCTTTAGTGGCAATGGGTAGTTTAGGTTTTATTTAGACTTAGTTTTTTTTATTTTCGGGGTTTGGTTGTGTGTGGGGGGGGTTACTGTTAGGGGGACTTTGGACTTTGTAATTTTTAGGTAAAAGAGTTGTTTAACTTAGGGCAATACCCTACAAAATGTCCTTTTAAGGGCTATTGGTAGCTTAATGTTAGGTTGGGGGGGTTATAGGGGGTTATTTTGGATAATTTAGTTTATTATTTTTTGTAATCTTAGAGTTTTTTATTTTTCATAATTTTAGAGTTTTTATTTTTTTGTAATTTTTTTTATCTTTAGTTAATTTTATTGTTTTAAAATAGTAATGTTAGGTTACTTTTTAGTTTAAACTTATTTTTTTTATTTCACAGGTAAGTTTTTATTTATTTAAATATAGTTATATTGTAAATTTAATTAAAAATTAGGGGAGTGTAAGGTTCAGGGGTTAATAGTTTAATTTAGTGTGTTGCGATGTGGGGGGCCAGCGGTTTAGGGGTTAATAGGTTTAGTTTAGTAGTTGCGATGTGGGGGGGGCAGTGGTTTAGGGGTTAATAGGTTAATTATAGTAGTAGCGATGTGGGGGCCCGGCGGTTTAGGGGTAATAGGTTTATGTAGTGTTGGCTATGTGGGTGGGTGGCGGATTAGGGGTTAATAATAAGTTTAATAAAGTATTTGCAATGCGGGAGGGTGGCGGTTTAGGGTTTAATAGCTAGTTTATGAGTGTACTTTGTAACATTTTATTTATGAGTTTTGTGAAACATTTTTGTTTTGCAAAATCCATAACTACTGGTCTCAGATCACGGAATGGATCAGGGAGGTATAGGCTATAACGCATGCATTTTAGCCAGACCGCACAACCTGTAATACAGCATTATGGAAATCCCGCATTCAAACATAATTTTTTAAAAAGCGGAATGGATCGTTGCGTTACAGGCTAAAATGCTAGCTATACCGCAGCGACCTGTAATACTGGAGACCTGCTATTCCACGGGCAATGGCCAATTTTTCAGCGGTATAGCCTTACCGCACCATACCGCAAAACTTGTAATCTAGGTGAATGTGTCCCCATTCCTTTTTGCAATTTGTGTATTTTAGGAATTACAATAGAAATAGCAATTTGATTTTACAATATGATGAGGGTCTCTAGCATCCGGTAATAATGTAGCTGTTGGGTTTGTCTATGACTATGCAGCTTTACAAGAAGAGTTTTTATTTCTATAGCATTAAGTCTTTTAATTAATTTACTGTTTAGTTTTAATAAAAATTTGAAAAATGAAAGAAACCTGTCAAGATAACATGCATTAAAGCAGGGCCACCATCAGGGAGTGAATAGGCTGACTCCTGTCAGGGGCCGAGTGGGCCAGGGGGCCCCATGAGGCAAGCAAAACTATTATTAAAACTTTTTTTTTACATTTTGGCAGCCACCAGAGGGCGCTACAGCTGAGTGCTATTGAGCTTGGGAAATGTCCTTACAAGGAGTAAAGCATTAGCATTTGAGAGGATTTCTGATTGTGCACTAAACCACTATGCACAGTGTGAGACAGACTTGGCACTTCAGTTTGTACAGTGTGTGCCAGAGTCAGGCAGCAGATCACTTTCATTGGCAGAGTAGGTAGGACTTACTTAGTAAATGTTTTTTATTTATTTGTGCAATTTCAGATTGCAACTTCAGTGTGGTAATTGTGTAGTAGGGCCAGGGGTCCATAAAAACACATTTTTTTAGCAATATGCAGCAGTGTATTTATGATTATTTGACAACGCTGTAGAAATTCTATATTTAAAACCATGCAGAAATGTTTCCTCCTCAATACACAAATGGTAGGTGCTCTTTTGGCAGATATGATTTTTAAAATATATATATTTATATATATATACTAGTCCATTTTTTGCAGTACAGCGGTTCCACCCCTTGCCTCCTCTCTCTATACCCCCTCTCTTTTGCGCTCTCTTCCCCCCCTCTCTTCTGCTCTCTCTCCCCCTCTCTCTCTTTTGCTCTCTCTCCCCCTTCTCTTTTGCTCTCTCTCCCCTCTCTTTTGCTCTCGCTCCCCCTCTTTTGCTCTCTCTCCCTCTCTTTTGCTCTCTCTACCCCTCTCTCTATTTTGCTCTCTTTCCCCCCTCTCTTTTCCTCCCTCTTTTGCGCTCTCCTCCCTCTCTTTTGCTCTCTCTCTCTCCCTCTCTTTTGCTGTCTCTCTCCCTCTCTTTTGCTCTCTCTCCCCCTCTCTTTTGCTGTCTCTCTCCCTCTCTTTTGCTCTCTTTATCCTAACTCCTTTGCTCTCTCCCCCCTTTCTTTTGCTGTCTCTCTCCCCCTCTCTTTTGTTCTCTCTCCCCCTCTCTTTTGCTCTCTCTATCCCCACTCTTTTGCTATCTCTCTCCTCACTTTCTTTTGCTCTCTCACCCCTCTCTTTTGCTGTCTCTATCCCCCTCTCTTTTGCTGTCTCTATCCCCCTCTTTAGCTGTCTCTATCCCCCTCTTTTGCTCTCTCTATCTCTCTCGCTCTCCCCTCTCTTTTGCTCTCTCTCTCCCCCTCTCTTTTGCTCTCTCTCCCCCCCTCTCTTTTGCTCTCTCTATCCCCCTCTCTTTTGCTCTCTCTATCCCCCCTCTTTTGCTCTCTCTCCCCTTTCTTTTGCTCTCTTTATCCCCTCTATTTTCTTGTCTCTCTCCCCCTCTCTTTTGCTCTTTCTCTCCCCCTCTCTTTTGCTCTCTCTCTCCCCCTCTCTTATGCTCTCCCCCCTCTCTTTTGCTCTCTATATCCCCCTCTTTTGCTCTCTCTATCCCCCTCTTTTGCTCTCTCTCTCCCCTTTCTTTTGCTCTCTTTCTCCCCTCTCTTTTGATCTTTCTCTCCCTCTCTCTTTTGCTCTCTCTCCCCCCTCTATTTCCTCCTCTCTTTTGCGCTCTCTCCCCCCTCTTTTGCGCTCTCCCCCTCTCTTTTACTCTCTCTCTCCCCTCCTCTCTTTTTCCCCCTTTCTCCCCCCCCCTCTTTTTTGCACTCTCTCTCCCCTCTTTTGCACTCTCCCCCCTCTCTTTTGCTCTCTCTTCCCTCTCTTTTGCTCTCTCTCCCCTTTCTCCCCTCTCTTTGCTGTCTCTCTCCCTCTCTTTTGTTCTCTCTATCTCCCCTACTCTCTCTCCCCTTTCTTTTGCTCTCCCTCCCCTTTCTCTTTTGCAGTCTCTCTCCCTCTCTTTTGCTCTCTCTATCCACCCCCTTTTTTGCTGTCTTGCTATCCCCCCTATTTTGCTATCTCTCTATCCCCCCTCTCTCCCCCTCTCTTTTGCTCTCTATACTCTCTCTTTTGCTCTCTCCCCCCTTTCTCCCCCTCTCTTTTGCTGTCACTCTCTCTTTTGCTCTCTCAATCTTCCCTATTTTGCTCTCTCTCTCCCCTATTTTGCTCTCTCTCTCCCCTTTCTTTTGCTCTCCCTCCCACTCTCTTTCGTTGTATCTCTCCCTCTCTCTACCCCCCCCCCTCTTTTGCTCTCTCTCTCCCCCTTCTTTTGCGCTTTCTCTCTCCTATGACCATCCGCACATCCCCGCCCCACCCTCCCATGTCACACCCTGCCCCACCCACATCACACCCGGGCCAGCCCACGTCATGCTCGGTCCCGCCCCCGTCATGCACGGTCGGTCCAGGCCCACATGCCAGGTCAGTGTGTTGAAGGCCAGGTGTGTTTGTACCCGTGCTGTCTCTTTTGTGCATGACAGCTTCAGACAAACACACTTGGGGGCCTATTTATCAAGCCATCAACTGTGCTGCATTCGCCGGCACCAATACGCTTGCCTAACATCGCTGCCGCGGACCTGAATACGTTCTCCATATTTAACAAAAAAGCTGTCAAAAAGCTGCGCACCAAATACGGGGCGATGAGCAGCGGACTGTTGATAACTGTCATCGATCTCGCTGCTCTTCAGCTTTTTTACAGCTTTATTTGTATACTGTCACTATACTAAACTGTTTAACTCCTATCCCGCCACTCCCCGACACCGTCGCAACTAAATAAAGTTATTAACCCCTAAACCGCCGCTCCCGGAGCCCACCGCCACCTACATTATACTTATTAACCCCTAATCTGCTACCCCCTATACCGCCGCCACCTACATAAAGTTATTAACCCCTATCCTGCCGCTCCCGGAGCCCACCGCAACTAAATACATTTATTAACCCCCAAACCTCCAGCCCCCCACATCGTCATAAACTAAATTAACCTATTAATCCCTAAACAACCCATTTTTTTTACAGGTAAAAGAGCTGATTACTTTGGGGCAATGCCCCGCAAAAAGGCCTTTTTAAGGGCTATTTGTAGTTTATTGTAGGCTAGGGTTTTTTTATTTTGGGGGGGCTTTTTTATTTTCATAGGGCCCTTAGATTAGGTGTAATTAGTTTAAAGCTTTGATAATTTCTTTTTTCTTTTTTGTAACTTAGTGTTTATTTTTTTGTGTAACTTAGTGTTTGTTATTTTTTGTAACTTAGTTACGCCTAGATTTAGAGTTCTGCGGCCAAAGGGGTGCGTTAGCTACGCGTGCTTTTTCCCCCCACACCTTTTAAGCAACGCTGGTATTGAGAGTTCTCAGAAGGGCTGCGTTTGGCTCCAAAAAGGGAGTGTACAGGCATATTTACCGCCACTGCAACTCTCAATACCAGCGGTGTTTACGGACGCGGTCAGCTTCAAAAACATGCTCATGCACGATTCCCCCATAGGAAACAATGGTGCAGTTTGAGCTGAAAAAAAACCTAACACCTGCAAAAAAGCAGCGTTCAGCTCCTAACGCAGCCCCATTGTTTCCTATGGGGAAACACTTCCTAACTCTGCACCTAACACCCTAACATGTACCCCGAGTCTAAACACCCCTAGCCTTACACTTATTAACCCCTAATCTGCCGCCCCCGCTATCGCTGACCCCTGCATATTATTTTTAACCCCTAATCTGCCGCTCCGTACACTGCCGCAACCTACGTTATCCCTATGTATCCCTAATCTGCTGCCCCTAACACAGCCGACCCCTACATAATATTTATTACCACCTAATCTGCCCCCCCCCCAACGTCGCCGCTACCTACCTACAATTATTAACCCCTAATCTGCCGACCGGACCTCACCGATACTCTAATAAATGTATTAACACCTAATCCGCCTCACTCCTGCCTCGCAAACCCTATAATAAATAGTATTAACCCCTAATCTGCCCTCCCTAACATCGCCGACATCTAACTTCAAGTATTAACCCCTAATCTGCCAACCGGACCTTGCCTCTACTCTAATAAATGTATTAACCCCTAAAGCTAAGTTTAACCCTAACCCTAACACCCCCCTAAGTTAAATATAATTTAAATCTAACGAAATAAAATAAATCTTATTAAATAAATTATTCCTATTTAAATCTAAATACTTACCAGTAAAATAAACCCTAATATAGCTACAATATAAATAATAATTATATTGTAGCTATTTTAGGATTAATATTTATTTTACAGGCAACTTTGTATTTATTTTAACCAGGTACAATAGCTATTAAATAGTTAATAACTATTTAATAGTTACCTAGTTAAAATAATTACAAAATTACCTGTAAAATAAATCCTAACCTAAGTTACAATTAAACCTAACACTACACTATCAATAAATTAATTAAATAAACTATCTACAATTAAATCAACTAAACTAAATTACAAAAAAACCAAACACTAAATTACAAAAAATAAAAAAAGATTACAATAATTTGAAACTAATTACACCTACTCTAAGCCCCCTAAAAAAATAACAAAGCCCCCCAAAATAAAAAAATGCCCTACCCTATTCTAAAATAAAAATTGTAAAGCTCTTTTACCTTACCAGCCCTTCAAAGGGCCTTTTGCGGGGCATGCCCCAAAGAAAACAGCTCTTTTGCATTTAAATAAACATACAATACCCCCATTGAATTCAATAGGCAGGCAAACTTTAAAACCTACAAGGACTCTTTCTGGCCACAATAGTGATGGAAAAGTTGTTTCAAGGGTACTAACACCTGGACTGTCGCATGCTGGAGGGGGATCCCTGGCAAAACTCCCATGGAAAATTACATAGTTTATGCAGAGTCTGCTTTTAAGCCATAATGGGCCTAAATCAACTAACATTCCCAAATTGTTTGCAATAACGTGCATTTTATGATGTCGTATCTATCAGGTAGTGTAAGGGTTACGGCCGCATCACAGTGACAGAGCAAACTCCAAGTGTTACGCACCGCAATCAACCGCAAACAGTCCACTTGCACAACCACGAGATAGATAGATTTGATAGATAGATACATAGATAACATAGCTCAATCGATGGAATATACATATGATCGATACACTGTACATAGCTCAATAGATGCACTATACATTCGATCGATACGAATTACATCGATCAATAGATGCAATATACATTTGATAGATACGAATGTTATCGAATCAAAGATGCAATATACATTTTATAGATACGAATGACATCAACCAAAATATGTAATATACATTTTATAGATACGAATTACATTGATCAATAGATGCAATCTACATTTGATCGATGCGTTTGATAGTTCGATCGATTTGATATATAAATAAATGGATTTGAAATATATATAATTTCCCTGACAGAGTATAACAATAAGACATGCGGTCTGTGACCCGTGGTGTGTTAAGTAGTACTATTCTTAACATTTTACTACAACCTGTTACTCCCCCTATCAGATGAGTTCTATATGGCCTTCATTTGTGGAACCGGGAGATGGAAGAAGATGATTGTTCTGTCCTCCTACTTCAAATTTGTCAGAAACACAAGTGGTTGTCTCAAAACATCCCGGACAGAAGATAGATTGATAGATAGGATAGATAGATATACATAGATTGATAGTTAGATAGAATCGATAGAAGAGAAATAGATAGATTTGTTAGATATATAATTACCCTGATAAAGTCTAATAATTAAACATGCGGTCTTGGACCCAACTAGGTTGTGTTAAGTAGTACTATTCTTCGCACTTTCAGCCCTGTAACTCCCCCTATTGGTGGAGGTCTATATGGCGGTTATGATTACCCTGACAAAGTATAACAACAAGACACGCGGTCTGGGACCCATGGTAATTTTGTTGTGTTAAGTAAAGCTTTTCTTATCACTTGAATCCCTCTTACCCCCCCTTTTGTTGGAGCTCTATATGGCCTGCATGATTAGCCTGACAAAGTATAATAATAAAACATCTGGTCTTGGACCCATGGTAATTAGGTTGTGTTTAAGTAGTACTATTCTTATAACTGTAATCCCTGTTACTCCCCCTATCAAGGGAGGTCTATATGGCCTGCATGATTACCCTGACAAAGTATAACATCAAGACACACGGTGTTGGACCCATGATAACTAGCTTGTGTTAATTAGTACTTTTCTTAGCACTTTAATCCCTGTTCCCCCCCCCCTATCGGGGGTGTTCTATATGGCCTGCCTTATTACCCAGAAAAAATATAATAATAAGACATGCGGTCTGGTACCCATTTTAACTAGGTTGTGTTTTAAGTACTACCATTCTTAGCACTTTAATCTCTGTAACTCCCCCTATTTGGTGAGGTCTATACGGCCTGGATGATTACCCATACAAAATATAATAATAAGACATCTGCTCTTGGTCTGCGACCCATGGTAACTATGTTGTGTAAATTAGTAATGTCCTTCGCATTTTAATAGCTGTTACTCATACTCACCCTATCGGTGGAGGTCTATATGGCCTACATGATTACCCTTACAAAATATAATAACCAAACATATGCTCTGGGACCCATGGTAAGTAGGTTGTGTTAAGTAGTACTGTTCTTTGCAGTTTAATACCTGTTACAACACCAAATGGTGGCAGGTCTTAGACTAACACCCATGGCTAAGTCGGTTGTTTCAATTAGTACTATTGTTAGCACTTTCATCCCTGTTACGGGTGGTCTACATGGCCATCATGATTAGCCGAACAAAATACTACAATCCAACCTTTGCTCAGTCTTCATAGGCCCTTCATTGGCTGTATTTTGATAGTACAGTTCTTATTATTTTTATAGCTGATACAACGCCGAATGGTGGCAGCTCTATATGGCCTGCATGATTAGCCGCACCCAATACAAAAATAAATCCAAGCGGTCTTGGATTAACACCCATGGCTAACTCTGTTGTTTCAAGTAGTACTATTCTTAGCACTTTCATCTCATCACCCCTGTTACTTCCAGGACTCTCGGTGGTGGTCTACATGGCCATCATGATTAGCCTAACCAAATACTACAATCCAACCTTGGCTCAGTCTTCATAAGGCCCTTCATTGGCTGTATTTTGGTAGTACTGTTCTTATTAGTTTAATACCTGATACAACACAGAATGGTGGCAGCTCTATATGGCCTGCATGAATAGCCGCACCCAAAGCCAAAAAAAAGCCAAGCGGTCTTGCACTAACACCCATGGCTAACTCTGTTGTTTCAAGTTCTACTATTCTTAGCTCTTTCATCTCATCCCTGTTACTTCCAGGACCCTCACCAAAATATAACAACAATACGTGCGTGCAGGGAACCATGGTAAGGTTACTTCCTTTTGCAAAATCGAGTATAACAGTTGCAGGCAGAGGTTCTGACCCTGCATTATGGCTGCACCTCTCCCTAAAAGAGGCATGTGTTACAGAGTCTGTGGGCATGTATGCAAAGAGCTGGCCTGTCTAAAAAGAGGAGCAAGGCTGTACAGGTTGTTCTCCTTCAGCCGTTTTATACGCTGTCCCACGGCCACGACCCTCAACAACGACAACAGAATGAAACACCACATATGCCATCCTTTTGAACAACAGAGTACAGGTATGGCATTGATTTTAGTTACACGGCAATATTTATTATGAACCGTGAAATTGAAAACAAAAACATGATTGGACACCCAGTACAGTACAGGTCGTTCTCCTTCGGCCTTTTTAGAATAGTGTTCCGGACCCCCAACAAAAACAACAGCAGGAAAGAGGACATATGGCATCCTTTTGAACAATAGATGACAGGTAAGGCATAGATTTTACAAAGCCATAGATAATTTTTTTGCAACTGTGAAATAAAAAAAACATTGATTGGACACCCAGCACACTTCTTTATCCTTAGGCCTTTTTATAAGAGGCTCCCGGAGCCTCAACAGAAACAACAGCATGAAAGAGGACATATGGCATCCTTGTGAACAATTGATTACAGTTAAGGCATTGATTTTAGAATCCCAGAGATCATTTATATGACCCGGGAAATAGAAAAAAACATTGATTGGACACCCAGTACACTTATTTATCCTTAGGCCTTTTTAATAAGAGGGTCCCGGAGCCTCAACCGAAACAACAGCATGAAAGAGGACATATGTCATCCTTTTGAATAATAGATTACAGGAAAGGCATTGATTTTAGAAACCCAGAGATCATTTATATGACCCGGGAAATAGAAAAAAACATTGATTAGACACCCAGTACACTTATTTATCCTTAGGCCTTTTTAATAAGTGGGTCCCGGAGCCTCAACCGAAACAACAGCATGAAAGAGGACATATGTCATCCTTTTGAATAATAGATTACAGGAAAGGCATTGATTTTAGAAACCCAGAGATCATTAGTTGCAACCGGGAAATAGAAAAAAACATTGATTAGACACCCAGTACACTTCTTTATCCTTAGACCTTTTTATAAGAGGCTCCCGGAGCCTCAACAGAAACAACAGCATGAAAGAGGCCATATGGCATCCTTGTGAATAATAGATTACAGGAAAGGCATTGATTTTAGAAACCCGGGGATAATTTGTTGCAACCGTGAAATCTAAAAAAACATAGATTAGACACCCAGTACACTTCTTTTTCCTTAGGCCTTTTTATAAGAGGCTCCCGGAGCCTCAACAGAAACAACAGCATGAAAGAGGCCGTATGGCATCCTTGTGAATAATCGATTACAGGAAAGGCATTGATTTTAGAAACCCGGGGATAATTTGTTGCAACCGTGAAATCTAAAAAAACATTGATTAGACACCCAGTACACTTATTTATCCTTAGGCCTTTTTAGCAGAGGCTCCAGGACCCTCAACAAAATCAGCAGCAGGAAATAGGACATATGGCATCCTTTTGAAAATTAGATTACAGGAAAGGCATTGATTTTAGAAACCCGGAGATAATTTGTTGCAACCGGGAATTTGAATCAAACAAATGATTCGATGGACACCCAGTACACTTTTTTCTCCTTCGGCCTTTTTATAAGAGGGTCCAGGACCCTCAAAAAAAACACCAGCAGGAAAGAGGACGTATGGCATCCTTTTGAACAATAGAGTACAGGTACAGCATTGATTTTACAAACGCAGAGATAATT
Organism: Bombina bombina; assembly: GCF_027579735.1. Classification (NCBI taxonomy): domain Eukaryota; kingdom Metazoa; phylum Chordata; class Amphibia; order Anura; family Bombinatoridae; genus Bombina; species Bombina bombina. The sequence goes on from NC_069499.1 coordinate 1,219,194,290, forward strand.
TTGGTCAAATGTGAAATAGAAAAAAAAATTGAGTGGACACCCAGTACACCTCTTTCTCCTTAGACCTTTTTATAAGAGGGTCCAGGACCCTCAAACAAAATACCAGCAGGAAAGAGAACATATGGCATCCTTTTGAACAATAAAGTACTGGTACGGCATTGATTTTAGAAACCCACAGATAATTGTTTGGAAAAGTGAAATAGCCCCAAAAACCATGCTTGGACTCCCACTCCAGGTCGTTCTCCTTCAGCCTTTTTATAAGAGGGTCCAGCACCCTCAACAGAAACAACTGCAGGAAACACCACCACATATGCCATCCTTTTGCACAAGCGAGTACAGGTATGGCATCCATTTTAGAAACCCAGAGATAATTGAGAGGAACCAGGAACATTTTTCTAAAAATTTGATGGTGCACCCATTACAGGTCGTTCTCCTTCATCCTTTTTATACCATGGGCCACGACCCGCAACAGGCACAACAGCATGAAACACCACATATGCCACCCTTTTGCACAATAGAGTACAGGTATGGCATAGATGGAATTTAAATAATAATAATTTAGATAATTTAGAGCAACCAAGAGACGGATAAAGATGCTTGCATTTTGCGTTCAATTTAATGGTCCACCAGATATGAGTGGTGTGCTAAGTTGTACAATTCGTAACAGTTTAATCACTAGTGTTATGTGCCTTATTTTTTTATTTGAGTTTTGTACCCACAGAGCTGCAGCAGAGGCCAGAAAAATTAGGAATGTACAAATGAATGAAAAATTTTGGTATTGTTGTAGCAACTGCTGTAGCAGCGGCCAGAAAAATTGATGTTTGTAAAACATTTATAAAGTGCCCTAAAAGCTTGTGGCTTGAACACTAGTTGTTGGCGGATAAGTCAAGCAAGTCCTCCGGCTTTATAAAAAAAAAAAAAGGCCAGCCTGTGTACCAGTTGTAGCCCAAGCCAGCTCATCTCATCATCAGGCCTTTTTTTATTCAAATGTATCGCCCAATGTCAGTCCCTTCGGGATCCAGCCCTCATTCATTTTTATAAAAGTGAGATAGTCAAGGCTTTTTTGACCTAGGCGACTTCTCTTCTCAGTGACAAAACCAGCGTCCAGTCACCTAGCCTAGTGTCCTCTAAAAAACAGAAAAAAGGTACATGGCTGCATAAGAAAGGTACTTTTAAATGTGGTACTGGTCCATGTTCCACATGTGACATTATAGGCAGAGGGGAAACCTTTTCAAGCAATGTTACTAAAGAAAGCTATAATATTGGTTTTTATGCTAATTGTAGGAGTCATTATGTTGTGTACCTGTTAGAGTGCAATCTGTGTCACATGCAATACACAGGTCAGACCAGTAGAGAACTAAGATCTCGCATGAGAGAACACATTTATGATACTAAAATGTATAATAAAAGTTCTGCAATTGCACGACACCATTTCACGATGCATATGACAAATAAATTTAATATGACAGTGAAAGTCATAGATAAAGTTTATCCACCTACCAGAGGGGGAAACAGGAATAAAATGTTACTCAAACAAGAAATGTTTTGGATATATAAATTAAGAACAGTAACCCCTGAAGGTTTAAATAAAGAATGGGATATGAGTCTATTTATAGACTAATATCTATCCATCAGAGATATTTCATCATATTATATCATGCCATATGGATTAATCCCTTATCATTTATATAAAGACAACTTAAATGTCATCACTAACCATGTTCAGCATTTTGTGATATGATTATAAAAATAACAAATTCTTCTTTAAACAACATGTTAATTAATGCAGTGTTCACATGTTGCAAACGTACTAGGTTAGTTACAGGCATCAAAACAAAGTTTTTCCATATTTAGGGTGTCCTTAGTATATTGATGTTACTATTTTTGCATTTAAACTCCTCATGCATTTGATACATAAAGTTTCTTAAGATGAAAAGAACGGAATTATGATGGGGTAACAAAAATCATACATTTTCACATTTATATCATCTGATGTTTTGCAACTTCATGCATACATATTGTTAAACGATCATGTTTTGTGTTAACATGTTTTTAATTCACTGTTTTTTTAACTTTTTTGTAAATCGCCTGATTGGACACTGTGCCTTTAAATAGGCCATGTCCGGTCTAAGCAATTATCCCTATGACTAAGTACTCAGTTGGAGTACGAAACGCGTAAGGGGTTAATTCCCTGATCCTACCTCACTTTTTAAACCTATGGAATAAAGTTTCGATTTTTTATCATAGTTGGTGTCCCACGAGTGCTGCTTTTTTCTTCTATTCTTCCTCTTCACGCTCATCTACTGCCTGATCCAGCACTCTTCACAGGGCATGCTCCAGGAAGAAAACAAATGGTATGATGTCGCTGATGGTGCCTTCGGTGCGACTGACAAGGTTTGTCACCTCCTCAAAAGGACGCATGAGCCTACAGGCATTGCGCATGAGCGTCCAGTAATTTGGAAAAAATATCCCCAGCTCCCCAGAGGCTGGCCTAGCACCCCGGTCATACAAATACTCATTAACAGCTTTTTCTTGTTGTAGCAGGCGGTCAAACATTAGGAGTGTTGAATTCCACCGTGTCGGGCTGTCGCAAATCAAGCGCCTCACTGGCAGGTTGTTTTGACTCTGGATATCGGACAAGTGCGCCATGGCCGTGTAGGAACGCCTGAAATGGCCACACACCTTCCTGGCCTGCTTCAGGACATTCTGTAAGCCTGGGTACTTATGGACAAATCGTTGTACAATTAGATTACACACATGTGCCATGCACGGCACATGTGTCAACTTGCCCAATTTCAATGCCGCCACCAAATTACTTAAATTGTCAGAAACAACCTTGCCAATCTCCAGTTGGTGCGGAGTCAGCCACTGATCCACCTGTGCGTTCAGGGCGGTCAGGAGTGCTGGTGTGGTGTGGCTCTCCGCTTTCAGGCAAGTCAACCCCAAGATGGCGTGACACTGCCGTACCCGGGATGTAGCATAGTACCTGGGGAGCTGGGGGGGTGCCATAGATGTGGAGCAAGACGCAGAAGTTGAAGAGGACTCTCTTCTTCTACTCATGTGTTCTTCCCATCGGCGTTTGTGATGGGAGACCATGTGCCTTCGCAAGCAGTTGTACCTAGGTGGGTTTTGGACTTCCCACGACTCAGTTTCTTTTGGCACAGGTTGCAAATGGCATTGCTGTTGTCAGAGGCAGACACACAAAAAAAATGCCACACTGCTGAGCTCTGCGATGACGGCATTCTGGTGGTGGCAACAGCATGCATTGATGGGCGTCAGCGTGCTGTCTGGCTGACCCCTGGTGACGATGCATGCTGTCTGACTGTGCCACTAGCTCCTTGAGACAACCTCCCCATGCTTCCAAATCATCTCCTCCTCCTCTCTGTCTCCCCATCTGAACTTTCCCCCTCTTCTTCTTCTCTTCTAGCAGGTACCCACGTGACATCCACCGACACATCATCATCAACCGCTTCACTTGTATCTGAAACATCAAGAAAGGAAGCTGCAGCGGGTACAACATCATCATCATCATCATCATCACACCGTACCTCCATGTCGGTAATGCTGCCTGACTGAGACTGATCACTATTATCTACATCCTCTGTCAATGATGGTTGCGCATCACTCATTTCTTCCAAATGATGTGTCAATAACTCCTGTGACAGATCAAGTGAAGCGGCTGTGGTGCTAGTGTTGGTGGTGGCGACAGGCGGGGAAGTGGCACTGGTCACTTGAGACCTGCCCAAAGCACAGCTGGACGTAGATGGTGCGTCAAGGTTAGGAGGACTAGCAGCGGAAGCTGAAGAAGATTGGGTGTCCTGTGTTAGCCATTCAACTAGGTCCTCCTCAGAAGTTTTCGCGTCCCCCCTGGCACCTGGCGTATGAACAATGTGCATATTTGTAGGGTCTAAAGGAATCACAGCACCACGACCACGGAACCTGCGGGGTGGCCTGCCTCTGCCTGTCATTTTTTTTAAAAATGGACACTAACAATACTATTACACCAATTGAGTGGTGGCACTGTGAAAGTGGGCACAGTATACGCTGTGAGACTGACAACAACAAAAAAGACAGATGTTTTAAAAATCACAAATTGTTATTTTTTTAAATATTACAAGTACTGTGACAACAAATATGATTGTTTAGCACTAGTTGGCAAATGGGCCTGTCTGGCACACACGCTGGAGAAAGGAAACTGCAATTCAATGGCACTAGGAGACTGAAGAATCACAGTCAAAACAGTTATGATTAACAAAAATTCCAATCCTGTTACAATAAATATGATTGGTGGCACTAATTGGCTAGTTGGGACTGGCACACAGGCAGGCAGGCAGGCAGGCAGGAGGAAAATGCAATTCAAGGGCACTAGTAGATTGTAGATTGACAGTCAAAACAGTGATGATTGACAAATTTTGCAATACTGTTAAAAGAAATATGATTGCTGCCACTAATTGGATAGTTGGGCCTGGCACACAGGCTGGCAGGCAGTAGAAAAGTGCAATTCAATGGCACAAGCAAACTGAGGATTAAGATCAACAATCAAAATTTTTTTAATTTTAATTATTAACTATACTGTGACAACAATTATGATTGGTGTAAATAGTTGGCAAGATGGCCTGGCACAAAAGGCTGGCAGGCAGGAGGTAAATGCAATTCAAGGACACTAGGAGACTGAATACTGACAGTCAAAACAGTGATGATTGACAATTTTTGCAATACTGTTAAAAGAAATATGATTGCTGGCAATAATTGGCTAGGTGGGCCTGGCACACAGCAGGCTGCAAGGCAGGAGGAAAGTGCAATTCACTGGCACCAGCAAACTGAGGATTCACAATAACTATTACCAAAAATGTAAATTTTTAATTACTAAGAATACTTTGACAACAAATATGATTGGTGTAAATATTTTTCAAGTAGGTCTGGCACACAGGCTTGGAAGGCAGTAGAAAAGTGCAATTCTAGGGCACGAGCAAACTGAGGATTAAGATCATCAACAATCAAGAATTTTTTAATTTTAATTAGTAACTATACTGTGACAAAAAAATTATGATTGGTGTAAATAGTTGGCAAGACGGCCTGGCACAAAGGGCTGGCAGGCAGGAGGTAGATGCAATTCAAGGACACTAGAAGACTGATTACTGACAGTCAAAACAGTGATGATTGACAATTTTTGCAATACTGTTAAAAGAAATATGATTGCTGGCAATAATTGGCTAGGTGGGCCTGGCACACAGGCTTGGAAGGCAGTAGAAAAGTGCAATTCTAGGGCACGAGCAAACTGAGGATTAAGATCAACAATCAAGAATTTTTAAATTTTAATTAGTAACTTTACTGTGACAACAATTATGATTGGTGTAAATAGTTGGCAAGACGGCCTGGCACAAAAGGCTGGCAGGCAAGAGGTAGATGCAATTCAAGGACACTAGGAGACTGATTACTGACAGTCAAAACAGTGATGATTGACAATTTTTGCAATACTGTTAAAAGAAATATGATTGCTGGCAATAATTGGCTAGGTGGGCCTGGCACACAGCAGGCTGCAAGGCAGGAGGAAAGTGCAATTCAATGGCACCAGCAAACTGAGGATTCACAACAACTATTACCAAAAAATTTAATTTTTAATTATTAAGAATACTGTGACAACAAATATGATTGGTGTAAATATTTTTCAAGTAGGCCTGGCACACAGGCTTGGAAGGCAGTAGAAAAGTGCAATTCTAGGGCACGAGCAAACTGAGGATTAAGATCAACAATCAAGAATTTTTTAATTTTAATTAGTAACTATACTGTGACAACAATTATGATTGGTGTAAATAGTTGGCAAGACGGCCTGGCACAAAAGGCTGGCAGACAGGAGGTAAATGCAATTCAAGGACACTAGGAGACTGAATACTGGCAGTCAAAACAGTGATGATTGACAATTTTTGCAATACTGTTAAAAGAAATATGATTGCTGGCAATAATTGGCTAGGTGGGCCTGGCACACAGCAGGCTGCAAGGCAGGAGGAAAGTGCAATTCAATGGCACCAGCAAACTGAGGATTCACAACAACTATTACCAAAAAATTTAATTTTTAATTATTAAGAATACTGTGACAACAAATATGATTGGTGTAAATATTTTTCAAGTAGGCCTGGCACACAGGCTTGGAAGGCAGTAGAAAAGTGCAATTCTAGGGCACGAGCAAACTGAGGATTAAGATCAACAATCAAGAATTTTTTAATTTTAATTAGTAACTATACTGTGACAACAATTATGATTGGTGTAAATAGTTGGCAAGACGGCCTGGCACAAAAGGCTGGCAGACAGGAGGTAAATGCAATTCAAGGACACTAGGAGACTGAATACTGACAGTCAAAACTGTGATGATTGACAATTTTTGCAATACTGTTAAAAGAAATATGATTGCTGGCAATAATTGGCTAGGTGGGCCGGGCACACAGCAGGCTGCAAGGCAGGAGGAAAGTGCAATTCAATGGCACCAGCAAACTGAGGATTCACAACAACTATTACCAAAAATTTAAATTTTTAATTATTAAGAATACTGTGACAACAAATATGATTGGTGTAAATATTTTTCAAGTAGGCCTGGCACACAGTCTTGGAAGGCAGTAGAAAAGTGCAATTCTAGGGCACGAGCAAACTGATGATTAAGATCAACAATCAAAAATTTTTTAATTTTAATTAGTAACTATACTGTCTGTGACAACAATTATAATTGGTGTAAATAGTTGGCTAGACGGTCTGGCACAAAAGGCTGGCAGTGGCAGGCAGGAGGTAAATGCAATTCAATGGCACTAGGAGACTGAATATTTGCAGTCCAAAAAATTATGATTTTTATTTTTTTATATACTGTTACAAGAATTATGATTGGTGCCACTAATTGGCTAGTTGGGCCTGGCACACAGGCTGGCAGATATGAGTCGTGGATGGTAGGTAGGGCAGCAATTTAACACAGTATGCTGTGTAAGTGACAAAAACACAGGCCTGATAGAAAATTAAGTTAGATTACACTAGCAAAATATTTTAAAATTTTAGATTTTAATATTAAAATTATGTTAAGAAGTGCAATGCACATATGACTCTATGAGTGGTCGCACTGGCTGGCTGCTACGTAGGGCAGCAATTAACAACAGTATGCTGTGTAAGTCAGATAGACAGTTAGACACAGGCCTGATAGAAAATAAAATTAGATTACACTAGCATAATGATTTAAAGACTTTTTTGGGGGAATTTAAAGAAAATTGTTAAGCACATACATATGAGTCGTGGCTGATAGCCTTGGAAGGGCAGCTATTAAAAACAGTAGGCTCTGTAAGTCAGATACACACACGCCTGATAGAAAATACTATTAGATTACACTAGAAAAATTATTTAAATTATTTTTTTTGGGGGGGGGGGGATTAAAAAAAGGTTAAACACATACAGGGAATGCAGAATTATTAGGCAAATGAGTATTTTGACCACACCATCCTCTTTATGCATGTTGTCTTACTCCAAGCTGTATAGGCTCGAAAGCCTACTACCAATTAAGCATAATAGGTGATGTGCATCTCTGTAATGAGAAGGGGTGTGGTCTAATGACATCAACACCCTATATCAGGTGTGCATAATTATTAGGCAACTTCCTTTCCTTTGGCAAAATGGGTCAAAAGAAGGACTTGACAGGCTCAGAAAAGTCAAAAATAGTGAGATATCTTGCAGAGGGATGCAGCACTCTTAAAATTGCAAAGCTTCTGAAGCGTGATCATCGAACAATCAAGCGTTTCATTCAAAATAGTCAACAGGGTCGCAAGAAGCGTGTGGAAAAACCAAGGCGCAAAATAACTGCCCATGAACTGAGAAAAGTCAAGCGTGCAGCTGCCAAGATGCCACTTGCCACCAGTTTGGCCATATTTCAGAGCTGCAACATCACTGGAGTGCCCAAAAGCACAAGGTGTGCAATACTCAGAGACATGGCCAAGGTAAGAAAGGCTGAAAGACGACCACCACTGAACAAGACACACAAGCTGAAACGTCAAGACTGGGCCAAGAAATATCTCAAGACTGATTTTTCTAAGATTTTATGGACTGATGAAATGAGAGTGAGTCTTGATGGGCCAGATGGATGGGCCCGTGGATGGATTGGTAAAGGGCAGAGAGCTCCAGTCCGACTCAGACGCCAGCAAGGTGGAGGTGGAGTACTGGTTTGGGCTGGTATAATCAAAGATGAGCTTGTGGGGCCTTTTCGGGTTGAGGATGGAGTCAAGCTCAACTCCCAGTCCTACTGCCAGTTTCTGGAAGACACCTTCTTCAAGTAGTGGTACAGGAAGAAGTCTGCATCCTTCAAGAAAAACATGATTTTCATGCAGGACAATGCTCCATTACATGCGTCCAAGTACTCCACAGCGTGGCTGGCAAGAAAGGGTATAAAAGAAGAAAATCTAATGACATGGCCTCCTTGTTCACCTGATCTGAACCCCATTGAGAACCTGTGGTCCATCATCAAATGTGAGATTTACAAGGAGGGAAAACAGTACACCTTTCTGAACAGTGTCTGGGAGGCTGTGGTTGCTGCTGCACGCAATGTTGATAGTGAACAGATCAAAACACTGACAGAATCCATGGATGGCAGGCTTTTGAGTGTCCTTGCAAAGAAAGGTGGCTATATTGGTCACTGATTTGTTTTTGAATGTCAGAAATGTATATTTGCGAATGTTGAGATGTTATATTGGTTTCACTGGTAAAAATAAATAATTGAAATGGGTATATATTTGTTTTTTGTTAAGTTGCCTAATAATTATGCACAGTAATAGTCTCCTGCACACACAGATATCCCCCAAAAATAGCTATAACTAAAAACAAACTAAAAACTACTTCCAAAACTATTCAGCTTTGATATTAATGAGTTTTTTGGGTTCATTGAGAACATGGTTGTTGTTCAATAATAAAATTAATCCTCAAAAATACAACTTGCCTAATAATTCTGCACTCCCTGTATGAGTCGTGGCTCATAGACTAGGGAGGGCAGCAAGTAAACACAGTAGGCTCTGTATGTCAGCAAAACACACAGACCTGATAGAAAATTATATTAGATTACACTATCAAACAAATTTAATTTTTTTTTTTTTTTATATTTAAATTAAGGTGAAGAAGATATGAGTGCTGGGTGGCTGCCTGGCACAGACCAATTAACCAAAAGACTGAAAAAAATGAGGTATATTAATGCTGAGTGAGCCTGACAGACACAGGCCTGATAGTAAATGTAATTAGATTACACTAGCAAAATATTTTTTTATTTTTTTTTTAAATTTAAAATAATGTTATAAACGGATATTAACACTGGTGGCTGGCACAGAGCAATGAACCAGAGTATATGCTGTGTGACACAGGCCTGATAGAAAATGAAAAAAAATTACACTAGCAAAATAATTAAATTTTTTGGTTAGTTAAATTTAAACTAATGTTGTTAGGGAGATATCAGTGGTGGCAGTAATCACAGCATATGCTGTGAGCCTTAAACACACAGCCTAAAAGCCAGGCAAATGCTAATAAAAAAAAAAAAAAAAAAAAAAACGGCACGAAATATAGCCCTAAAAAGGGCTTTTTGGGGTGCTGTGCTTGCAGCAGAGATGAATGGAGTCCTTCTGGACTGTAGTGGACACTAAATACACTAGCCTAGCTATGTTTTTCCTATTAATGTCAGGAGCAAAAACACAACACGTCCTCTCATTAAGAAAGCAAGGTCGTTATGAGTCTAAAATGGCGGATTCCGAGTAGCTGGGAGGGTCTGTGAGGGAGTGTCTGATGTTGATTGGCTCTAATGTGTCAGACGGCTGTGACATAAAGGGTCAAAGTTACCTCAATGATGACACATAGGGGCGGATCGAACATCGCCATGTGTTCGCCCACAAACGCGAACGCGAACAAGCTATGTTCACTGTGAACCGTTCGCGGGCGAACAGTTGGGGACATCACTACCGGTCGGCAGATTAGGGTTTAATACTTGAAGTTAGGTGTCGGCGATGTTAGGGAGGGCAGATTAGGGGTTAATACTATTTATTATAGGGTTTGCGAGGCAGGAGTGAGGCGGATTAGGGGTTAATACATTTATTAGAGTAGCGGTGAGGTCCGGTCGGCAGATTAGGGGTTAATAATTGTAGGTAGGTTGCGGCGAAGTTGAGGGTGGCAGATTAGGGGGTAATAAATATTATGTAGGGGTCGGCGATGTTAGGGGCAGCAGATTAGGGGTACATAGGGATAATGTAGGTTGCGGCGGTGTGCGGTCGGCAGATTAGGGGTTAAAATTTTTTTATAGAGTGGCGGCGATGTGGGGGGCCTCGGTTTATGGGTATATAGGTAGTTTATGGGTGTTAGTATACTTTAGAGCACAGTAGTTAAGAGCTTTATGAACCGGCGTTAGCCCAGAAAGCTCTTAACTCCTGGCTTTTTTCAGCGGCTGTAGTCTTGTCGTTAGATTTCTAACGCTCACTTCAGCCAAGACTCTAAATACCGGCGTTAGAAAGATCCCATTGAAAAGATAGGATATGGACTTGACGTAAGGGGATCTGCGGTATGGAAAAGTCGCGGCTGGAAAGTGAGCGTTAGACCCTTTCCTGACTGACTCTAAATACCAGCGGGCGGCCAAAACCAGCGTTAGAACCCCCTAACGCTGGTTTTGACGGCTAATGCAGAACTCTAAATCTAGGCGTTAGTTTTTTGTAACTTTGTAATTTTTTAGTGTAGGATTTAATTATTTGAGTAGGGTTAGGTGTTTAAAATATATAATATAGTTTAATAATTAATTTAATTAATTTGTAATTTTATGTAATTTTAGTATAAAAGTTAGGTTAGATTAATTATTAATTTAATATAGTTTAATGTAATTTTATTATAACAGTTAGGGTAGGTTAATTATTAATTTAATATAGTTTAATGTAATTTTATTACAATAGTTAGGGTAGGTTAATTATTCATTTAATATAGTTTAATTTAAATCTAAAGATAAATTTAAATTTATTATAAGATAGGAATGAGTTAATATTTAATATAAAGTTAGTGGGTTGTTAGGTTTAGGGATTAACAGGTTAATTTAGTTTATAGCGATGTGGGGGGCTGGCGGTTTAGGGGTTAATACATTTATTTAGTTGCGGTGGGCTCCGGGATCGGCAGGATAGGGGTTAATAACTTTATGTAGGTGGCGACAGTATAGGGGGTGGCAGATTAGAGGTTAATACGTATAATGTAGGTGGCGGGGATGTAGGGGGTGGCAGATTAGGGGTGTTTAGACTCGGGGTGCATGTTAGGGTGTTAGGTGTAAACGTAACTTTTATTCTCCCATAGGAATCAATGGGATATCTGGCAGCAACAAATATAAGCTGGGCCGGAATAGTGGCGAGCGTACCTGCTAGTTATTTGATAACTAGCAAAAGTAGTCACATAGTGACATTTGCATTCGGAACATCTGTAGTGATGTAAGCATCGATCTGTGTCGTACTGAGACTGGCGGATCGTATGTTACGTCACAAAATTCTACTTTTGCCGGTCTGTAGCCTTTGATAACTAAGGAGAATCAAGATTGCCACAATTACGCTGTGGAATTCCAGCGTATTTGCAGTTGATGGCTTGATAAATAGGCCCCTTGGCCTTTTATATTATAGGATATATATATATATATATATATATATATATATATATATATATTTTAATTACATTCCAGTTTAATGCCCCTTTATGCAAGAACTTTTCAGATGCCAGGAGGCATTTTATCTAAGATTTTTACATCTGCATAAAATGTTATACTCTCAGGCTATGATTGCTCAGTGTTTGAAATGAGACAGGTTAACTTAACACTGTTCAGTTTGCATTACAGCTGAATTAATTTTGAAATACAAACGTAAATCCTGCATTTAACCAGATTTAATGGTATGAGACCTAGGGACACAGCTTATGGTTCCACCAAGACCATATAGAGTACAGCATTTTCAAAATATATAAGTACAGCTGACAGATGGGAACATTTGTACACCAAATTTGAAGTGGTGCTCTTGGTTGGGTAAAATGGGGGGGGGGACGCCAAACATATGTCAACCTTTCAAAAGTACTTTCTTCATCTACCCATTCTGACAGATCCATAATGTACAATTTTGAATTCACAGAAGTATTTTTGTTTGCACATTTACAAATATGATTCTTTAAAAAGTGATCTCTTTATTTCTGCTATTTTTTTTTATCATGCATGTCACACACTGTTGATTTAGGGGATGGCAATGTGCAGAAATGTTACCTCCTGTGAGTGTTTCTGTGGGTGTCTGTGTTTATGTCTTTGTGCTTTTGTTGGTGTCTCTATGAGTGTGTATGTATTTCTTTTCTGTGGATCTCTCTGTGAGGGTTTGTGTGTCTGTCTTTGTGCATTTTCCGTGGATGTCTTTGTGAGGGTGTGTGTGTGTATGTATGTCTTTGTGTGTTTTCTCTGTGTGTTTCTGTGTGTGTGTAGGTCTTTGTATGTTTTCTGTGGGTGTCTGTGAGTGTGCATGTCTTTGTGTGTTTTCTAAGGCTTTCTCTGTGGGTGTTTCCTTGGGTGTATGTACAAGTTTGTGTTTCAGTTTGTGTGTGTGTGTCCATTGTCTGTTCATTTTTAGGACATTTTGACCTTTCTACTGATTATTCACATCTTTCTACAGACTTTGAGACTAATGAGACCTTTCTGGAAGTCACCAATCCACCACTTAACCTTTAAATTATTGTTAAATTAAAGTTAAATTATTGTTCCTTTCAGCCACTGCATGCTGTTGTCATCATATAGTTGGCATCTTCCTTGACAAAAAGATAATCAGAATTCCATAATTTGTCTTGTAAATCTCCTTTTTTGAGAAAACTGTAGTCTACCTCATTACTTGTCAGGTCAATGTAAAAAGTGCTGAGTGTCTGTGTGGGTGTCTGTGTCTGAGATTGTGCGTTTCTTTGCTTGTCTGCTAGAGTGTCTATATGTGAATCCTTATGTGTGTCTGTGTGTTTCTGTGTGTGTGTGTGTTACTACCTTTACAACATTTCCAAGTTTGACTACACTTAAGAATAAAGTGCATATACGTTTTAGTCACTTAGTCAAAAATTGCACATGTCAAAGGGGGGGGGGGGGGGGCCCTGATCAATGGTTAAGTAAGAGGCCCCAAAATTTCTAGTGGTGGCCCTGCATAAAGGCAATCAAGTGACAATGGTATAGCATTAAGCTGTCATGATTCAGATAGAGTATACAATTTTAAACAACTTTCCAGTGTACTTCACATTGGCTTCGTTCTCTTGGTATCCTTTGTTGAAAGAGTAGCAGTGCACTACTGAACACATTGGGGCATATTTATCAAGCTCCGTATAGAGCTTGATGCCCCGCTGCTCCATAACCTGTCCACCTGCTCTGAGGTGGCGGACAGAAATCAAACTGATCAAATACGATCGGGTTAATTGACACCCCCTGCTAGATTGGCCGCAAATCTTCAGGGGGCGGTATTGCACCAGCAGTTCACAAGAACTGCTGGTGCAATGATAAATGCAGAGAGCGTATGCAGCGGGCATGATACGCTACATTGTATCATGTCCGCATGCACTATAATACATTGACCCCATTGGGTGAGCCAGTGACAAGAGGCATATTTGTACAGCCACCAATCAGAAATGAGATCCCTGTAGTGCATTACTGCTCCTAAGCCTACCCTGGGATGCTTTTTGACAAAGGATACAAAGAGAATGAAGCAAATTATATAATGGAAGTAGAGTTGTTTAAAAATGCACATTCTGTCTGAATGCTGAAAGTTTAATCTTGACTTTAGTGTTTAAATAAACAAAGGCACTCTTCTAAAAGCAAAGCGGAAAAATGTTATGCACATCACTAGTTCATAGAGAATATAAATGAAATGATGTTGAAATAGCTGGCCTATTTAGGATGGAGAATAAATACTGAAGATGCCAATAATTATTGCCTACCCTTAGCTGTGCATGTAATTAGCAAACATTTGCCAGTAGAGTTATGTAGGATATCAGCATTTATTACCCATTCAGAATATTGCCAGCATTTTCAAAGGATTGTGATAGCCCTGTCTGGAGGGTTTGGTCGAATGCATTTTCAATTTATAGCCCAGTATTATTAGTTAGAACTTATTATCTTTAGCATATTAGACATTTGCCATGGCATGTCGACAGTATAAACTAGATATGCTTTGAAACTATAGAAATATTTGGGTTTGTCAGCTAGATGATGAGAAATGATCAATGCATTGACACAAAAGGTTACACAGAGCGAATGGACACTTATTTTTCAACAATACGAGTCAAGTCATATGTGTGTTTAGCTGGATACTCAAAAACAACACAACAAATCAACACGGCCCTTACTACATGTGAATGGATGTATATTTAAAGACAGTTACAGAGACTGTGGGGGATATTTATCAAAGGTCTGGTGGACCTGATCCAACAGTGCGGATCAGGTCCGCCAGACCTCGCTGAATGCGGTAGGCAATAAGTTCTCCATATTCAGCATTGCACCAGCAGCTCTTGTGAGCTGCTGGTGCAACGCCGCCCCCTGCAGGGTGTCAAACAAACCGATCGTACTCGATCGGGTTGAATTGCGGCAATTTCTGTCCGCCTGGTCAGAGCAGGTGGACAGGTTATGGAGCAGTGGTCATTAGACCCCTGCTTCATAACTGGTATTTCGGCTCGCCAGAAACACAGGGCTTCCAGCTCCATACGGAGCTTGATAGATATGCCCCTATATCTTTTCATGAAAAACATATTGATGTCTGTATCTCTGCATGAAAACCATATAAAAAGTATGTATCTTTGAGAGGCGAGGCGTGGCCGTGCAGGATAATGGCTGCTCTGTAAAAAGCTCCGTAGCCTTTCTCCCACTATTGGCGGCTAAAGTACTACAGCAGCAACACTTTGCTTAAAAATAAGCACAGCTGTACACCGGAACACAGGCAACCCTTAAGAGGCACCAGCATCATCTGACAAGGTGGCTTGAAACACCCGAGACTCCAGGACTCGCTACATAGACGGGCGCCATATTGCAGGCCCTGCCCGACACGCCACAGCAAAAGCAAGCCCCGGGCAAACTCGAACCGCACCTGCCGCTCAATACACACCCGCAAGTGAGGGAGGTAAGTGCGGGCTCTTGGAAACAAGCGTCCTTTAACATACCTGACGCCATAGACTGTCTAACACCCTTCGCATCGCACATGGCCGCATGGCTTTATAGATAAGAGCTGACTGCAGCATAAGCAGGCCAACTGCACTTTAACCCAATCTGTTTCTACCCATGGGATCTTAGATGCATTCAAAGGGGCTGACTGACACAAAAGTGTCATGCCACTTAAATCCCAACACAATACTTAAGAAAAGCTTTATGGCGTGTACACTTCAGCTCAAGAGACAGCGTTTTGGCAGATGAAAGAAATGTACAAAATACACCTCACACTTTAAATAGTGTAATAGAAACAGCATCAAGGCTTTAAGCTCCCCGGGCATAACAGAAAACTGGCCTTTTTTCAGAGACATGATTAATACAGGGGACCCTCTTTAAATCTGGTGAATCGCTCATACAACCTGTTTGTTCATGGCAACAAGGAGATCAGCTAGATCACACAAAAAAACTGCCACAAAACCTAACTCAGTCATTTCCTTTTTCAAACCATCAAACACAGCCCTTCTTATTAAGTCAGACCCAAAGGCACATCCAAGCATAATGGAGCCCTCTCCGGCTGCGGCCATGGTTTCACAGCCCACAGATCAACTTTCCCAGATTCAAAATACCATAGCCTCCCTTCCTTCCAAAAGTGACATAGCCGACCTGAAAATGTTCATCAAAAATGAAATATCCTCACTGAGAAAAGACATGTCTGACATGAATTCTAGAATTGAATACCTGGAAGAAGGCCAAGAACATCTTGAATCACAAGTAAGTGACCACAATCAACACTTGAATTGCCAAGAGTCAGTTATACAATCCCTACAACTAAAGGTCAAAGATCTAGACAACCACAGTCGCCGCAGCAACCTGCGAATCCACGGTATACCTGAGGACATCACTCAGGACACTTTGACCACTTATCTCCTACAATTTTTCAAATATCTGGACCCTTCTCTAGAACTCTCTGAAACAACACTGGAAAGGGCGCATAGAGCCCTCAGACCGAAACCAACTGGGTCCAGTCCACCTAGAGATGTGATCATGAAATTCACCCACTTTCAACTAAAAGAAGCCGTCTGGAAACAGGCGCAAAGCCAACAGTCTATCTCGTTTCAGGGCCAGAGCCTCCAGGTCTTCCAGGACCTCTGCCCTGCAACCATCGAAAAACGACGGTCTCTACGCTTCATCACATCCACCCTACAGGAACATAAGATAAAATACCGCTGGGGCTTTCCTTTCAGCCTTCTGGTGCATAGGGACGGTAAATCCATCATATATAGGGACCTGGAGGACCTAGACACCCTATCTAAAAGCCTAAACATCACTTTCCCAGCGCCTCAATCACAAGAGGCCCCAAAAGAGGACAATGCTCACACCTACCCACCTAAACCTCAAAGACCGCTGTGGTCTAAAGTGTCCGGACGGCACAAGAAGGTCTCTGCTACTAAATGAACTCTTTTTTTTCTTGCTCCACTGACAGACTTTAACAACTCCAGAGACGGAGCCATGAGAAAACCAGGTCGTATGTCTGACTTTTAGACACCTTTTGCAATCTCTTACACCTGCATAATACTCTTGTTGGAAAGAATGTGAAAGATTGAGACACTCCTTTTTTCTGTTTTTTCTAGTTTTATTTTTCAACACAATGAACACCTCTAGACACTAGAATGTCTAGACGTTTAGCCCTATACCATGCTAATATGTTGAATTTTCGTAGGTCCTTACATATGCTACCAATTCATTGTGAAATTTGAACGTCTATTGTTTAGATACTCTAGCCTCTGTCATTTTAGTTTAAGTTATCAGCTGGGCCTACCAGCTTACTTTTTTCAACTAAATGTTTGGCTAAGTACCAAGTTTGCCTTTTGAATTTGCCTAGGTCTTTACAGATGCCTCTAATTTTCTGTGTAGAGCTGATTGTTTGCTTGTTGTTCGTAATCCTAGCCTCTGCCATCTAAGTTTATGTTATCAACAGGGCCTAATCGTTAATAGTTAATTGTTCCTTTTTAACCCTGTGTTCTCATACGGGTATCCTAAGCAAAGTTTTAGGTTAAATATGTTATTCAATATTGTTCTAATACCATGTATAAAATGTAACTGTCATATATCAATGCCATGGAGGGAGAAACGCACCCTCACCTACTTATTTACAAAGAATGTTATTGTTTAGTTTAATCATGTTTTCTTTTCCCTCCTTTCTTATCTATACTCCTCAAATGCTTATACCTTCACACTACACTCTACTCTTCTCTCCCATTGCCTGTGTAGACATTGACCTTCAACGATCCCCTGTAACACACTATATAAACTCCACACTATACCCTCATGTCTGCACACTCTCATAGGAAAACACTTCTGAACTTACTCCGCATCCAATCCATTAATGCAAAGGGCCTAAATATTCCCTGAAAAAGGACACAAGCCCTGCGCGATTTTAATAGTTGTAAGTCGGACCTGGTCTTTATCCAGGAATCCCACTTCAGAAAGGGGAGAGAACCACTCACATTTAATCTCAAATTTGGTAATTGCTACTATGCTTCCCATCCCAAATCCAAAAAACACGGAGTGGGTATTTTGATACGGAAAAATATCCCATTCACCATTATCAAGGTTATCAGGGACAAAGCAGGCAGATACCTCATATTAATAGGGTTGCTATATGGCCGACCGGTCACGTTAGTCACGTTAGTCTCCATGTATACCCCTAACATTAGCAGAGTTTCTGAATTTCTTGAATTGGAGGAATATTATTATATTAAATATGCCAGAATGGAAGTTTACGCTGAAATGATCTCACTCTGGGAACAATACCTTAAGAAGTAAACATAGCCACCTATAGTGACACTCAAGATTACCTTGGCACAGGAATGACTCTTTGCAATTTCCCCCACAGAACAGGGTATGCAAGCTAACATACAATGGATCCTAAGGTCAATAGGACCTCAAGCAATGCTTTAAGTCTAGTCTCCAGGCAATCCCCTCTTTCCCCTTTCTTCTTTTTTCTCTCTATCTTCTCTCCTCCTTTATGTCCCCCTATCTTATTAAATGAATAACCAATGTAAAATAACCTATAGCAGTGATTTAAATGTAAAAGTTAACCGACTCAGTTTATTCACAAAGGAAGCTGCAACTTCCACACTGTAAATTTATTTGAAAAATAAAAATCGGTTTTAAAAAAAAAATTATAATAAATAAATAAATATTTGAGACAATACAACCTTATGTATTTAAAATGTCTTGAAAAAGTTTTGCAAATTCTAAATATAAAAATAATTTTAAATGCAAAAAAAAAAAAAAAGTATGTATCTTTACATGAAAGCCCTATAAAAGAATGTATTGTAGCATATGTAAATTTGTAGCGACTTGCGAATGAAAAACCATATAACAACATCCTACTTCAAAGCAAAACATTCAAAAGTTAGTTTTAATGAATGGAAACCATGTGGATGTTTGTTACTTGTAATTTATTTTGATGTTTTAAGGAAAACAATTATGTATGGATGTCTAAAAATGATGTACAGGTATACCTCACTTCTATAGTGGGTTAAGGACCAGAGCCCCGCTGTAAAGTGAAAACCGCATTAAAGTGAAACAACGTGGTTTTAGCTTTCTTTTCACTTGCCAGTGTGTTTAAATGCTTAACCCCTTAATGACCCCAGCACTTTTCCATTTTCTGTCCGTTTGGGACCAAGGCTATTTTTACATTTTTGCGGTGTTTGTGTTTAGCTGTAATTTTCCTCTTACTCATTTACTGTACCCACACATATTATATACCGTTTTTCTCGCCATTAAATTGACTTTCAAAAGATACCATAATTTTCATCATATCTTATAATTTACTATAAAAAACATTATAAAATATGAGGAAAAAATGGAAAAAAACACATTTTTTCTAACTTTGACCCCCAAAATCTGTTACACATCTACAACCACCAAAAAACACCCATGCTAAATAGTTTCTAAATTTTGTCCTGAGTTTAGAAATACCCAATGTTTACATGTTCTTTGCTTTTTTTGCAAGTTATAGGGCCATAAATACAAGTAGCACTTTGCTATTTCCAAACCACTTTTTTTCAAAATTAGCGCTAGTTACATTGGAACACTAATATCTTTCAGGAATCCCTGAATATCCATTGACATGTATATATTTGTTTTTAGAAGACATCCCAAAGTATTGATCTAGGCCCATTTTGGTATATTTCATGCCACCATTTCACCGCCAAATGCGATCAAATAAAAATTTTTTTTCACTTTTTCACAAATATTTTCACAAACTTTAGGTTTCTCACTGAAATTATTTACAAACAACTTATGCAATTATAGCATAAATGGTTGTAAATGCTTCTCTGGGATCCCCTTTGTTCAGAAATAGCAGACATTTATGGCTTTGGCTTTGCTTTTTGGTAATTAGAAGGCTGCTAAATGCCCCTGTGCAAAATATGCGTATTATGCCCAGCAGTGAAGGGGTTAATTAGGGAGCATGTAGGGAGCTTCTAGGGTTAATTTTAGCTTTAGTGTAGTGTAGTAGACAACCCCAAGTATTGATATAGGCCCATTTTGGTATATTTCATGCCACCATTTCACCGCCAAATGCGATCAAATTAAAAAAAACGTTAATTTTTTCACAATTTTAGGTTTCTCACTGAAATTATTTACAAACAGCTTGTGCAATTATGGCACAAATGGTTGTAAATGCTTCTCTGGGATGCCCTTTGTTCAGAAATAGCAGACATATATGACTTTGGCGTTGCTTTTTGGTAATTAGAAAGTCGCTAAATGCTGCTGCGCATCACACGTGTATTATGGCTAGCAGTGAAGGGGTTAATTAGGTAGTGTGTAGGGAGCTTGCAGGGTTAATTTTAGCTTTAGTGTAGAGTTCAGCCTCCCACCTGACACATCCCACCCCCTGATCCCTCCCAAACAGCTCCCTTCCCTCCCCCACCCCACTATTGTCCCCGCCATCTTAAGTACTGGCAGAAAGTCTGCCAGTACTAAAATAAAATATTTTTTTTTTTTTTAAAGAAAAAAAAAAAAGCATATTTACATATGCTGTGTTTAGGATTCCCCCCTTAGCCCCCAACCTCCCTGATCCCCCCCAAAACAGCTCTCTAAGCCTCCCCCTCTGCCTTATTGGGGGCCATCTTGGGTACTGGCAGCTGTCTGCCAGTACCCATTTTGCACAATCAAATGTTTATTTCTTTTTTATTTTTTTTATTTTTTCTGTAGTGCAGCTTCCCCCCCCCCACGGACCAACCCCCACCACCTAAATAACGAATAAGGTTTTTTTAAAAAAATTACTGGTCCCACTTTTATTTTGGGACACATTTTTTTCTGTAGTGCAGCGGTCCCCACCCGGTCCCTGCCCCGGCGCGGACTTGCACGCCCACGATCCCGCCCCCCTCCACATGACCAGGGCCATCGATGGCCGCCACCCACCTCCCACACCGGCTCCCACCCACCAACGATACCGGCCATCGATGTCCGGTGCAGAGAGGGCCACAGAGTGGCTCTCTCTGCATCGGATGGCCATCTAAGGTTATTGCAGGATGCCTCCATATCGAGGCATCACTGCAATAACCGGAAAGCAGCTGGAAGCGAGCAGGATCGCTTCCAGCTGCTTTCCACACCGAGGACGTGCAGGGTACGTTCTCAGGCATTAACTGCCTTTTTTCTGAGGACGTACCCTGCACGTCCTCGGTCATTAAGGGGTTAAAAACATGTTTGACCTAACATTTATTAGGTGTGCAATAGCACTAAGTTTAGTTTAACACTAGCACAGTACAGTATTCAGATAGTATTCAATAAAAACTGTACCTGTAAAATAGTGACAATTATTGTAGTAAAATTTGCCAGACTACAACACTCAGACACAGATGCTGTAAACAGAATGAACTGGGCATAACAAAATGGCAACAGTCACTTTTCTCACAATCTCACAATGAGTACAGCACTGTTTCAAATTGCTTGGAGGTTGAACTTCAGCTCCACAAAGTGCTGTATTAGCGAAGCACTGTAAAGTGAGGTATTCCTGTACCTTGTTATACTACTGTATAGTTATCTGTAATTGTTCTTGTGCCATAAAGTTATTGTGTGCTTTTTTTTTTATATCTTGGCTTACAATTGAGTTTGTCCAGTAAACAGTCATGCCTTCCATTGGTCAGGTGCCTTTTGGGACATGGGGGACTAATCTGAGTGAGATTGTAGCTGATAAGGATTTGGAAAGTTCAGGAAGAAGGTAAAAAGATATTGGTGCGCAAGTCTTACCCCTGCATAAACACTACTCTGTTCCCAAAATACAGTGTGGATAAAGATACAATTTTAGAAAAAACGTGTGAATGCGCTATACAGCACGGGGATGTTTACAAATAAGAATAAAATGACAATACCATGTATGTGCTTGCCATAAATATTAAATAATACTGATTCTATCTTGTGGATGGGGAGTTACATACTATGTATGAATCAATGGTGATATTAACCCCTAATCCAAAGAATCTGCCAACCCCGAATAGAAGTATGCAGAATATAACAAAGACAAAACAAGGAAATGCTTGAATACTACAAAGTATTAGAGACTAATTAGATGTTATGCGTACTTTATATCTTGTAGATATACAAGTTACATACTATGTATGAATAAAATAATGACAAGATGTGGAAAAAACAAAAGCTCCGTTATGACCTTAGACACAAATAAACATACTATGTATGAAATATGGTGTATACTAAGTATGAATAACAATATTGGGTTATCCCCAATATGAAATATATTAATTAGGAATTGAATACCCAGGTACATTCAATAAAAATGACATACATATACTAAAAATAAAGATAAACTAAAATATAAATAAATATAACTTGTTTATTAAATTGGCATATAGTCTAAAAAACATATGTAAAGATACTAGGTGACCGGTCACTTTGAATATTGCAGTATTAAAAAAATATATTATTTAAAAAGTGTAAAAAGTTTTTCTGAGAATGTGCGTCTAATTCCGATGAACCTTATATGTATATTCCACCATAAACTAATGGTACTTTCCGATTCCCAATAGAATAGTATTAGGTATGTAGGGAACAAGTTTTCATTTAAAGCTGTTGCAAGAAATAATTCCTCTTTTTGGCCACAATTCTTTAAGTGCCGTAATTAGACGTTAAAGTTCTTGGAATGTCCCGGATAGTGTCAATAACAACTGTGTTAGTCTTAACCGCACTGTCGGGCTGACACACTCTCAAGTGCTTACCTGTTCTTTGATGCAAACTTACTTCTGGTAGCACTAGTGTCTCTGCAGCTCGCGGCTAGTCGGTGACATCACACGCTACGTCCGGGAAATTGTGTGAAGTAGATCCGTCTGGTATCCTTGCTCCTTCACTCTGCGCAGAGTATTTAGCTTGTGAAAATAGTCCCAAATAGAATCTTCTGTAATCCTCCGTTTATTTTGGAATCTGGAATTTTCTAGACATTTTCTTGAACATTTATTTGATTAAGTTTTCTTTTAATTATTTACAAACTAGTACTAAAGCCCGTGTACACGGGCCATTTTTTGCAGTACAGCGGTCCCAACCCTTGCTCTCACCCCCTCTCTATTGCTCTCTCTCCCCCTCTCTTTTGCTTTCTCTCCCCCCTCTCCTTTGCACTCTACCCTCTTTTGCTCTCTCTCTCCCCTCTTTGGCTCTCTCTGCCCCCTCTTTTGTTCTCTTCCCCCTCTTTGGCTCTCTCCCCCCTCTTTGGCTCTCTCTCCCCCCTCTTTGGCTCTCTCTCCCCCCTCTTTTGTTCTCTCCCCCCTCTTTGGCTCTCTCTCCCCCCTCTTTGGCTCTCTCTGCCCCCTCTTTTGTTCTCTCCCCCCTCTTTGGCTCTCTCTCCCCCCTCTTTGGCTCTCTCCCCCCTCTTTGGCTCTCTCTGCCCCCTCTTTTGTTCTCTCCCCCTCTTTTGCTCTCTCTCTCCCCTCTTTGGCTCTCTCCCCCCTTTCTTTTGCTCTCTCTGCCCCCTCATTGGCTCTCTCCCCCCTCTTTGGCTCTCTCTCCCCACTCTTTGGCTCTCTCTGCCCCCTCATTGGCTCTCTCTGCCCCCTGTTTGGCTCTCTCTCCCCCCTCTTTGGCTCTCTCTGCCCCCTCTTTTGTTCTCTCTCCCCCCTCTTTGGCTCTCTCTCACCACTCTTTGGCTCTCTCTGCCCCATCTTTTGTTCTCTCCCCCCTCTATTTGGCTCTCTCTGCCCCCTCTTTTGTTCTCTCCCCCCTCTATTTGGCTCTCTCCCCCATATATTTGGCTCTCTCCCCCCTTCTTTGGCCCTTCTCCCCCCTTCTTTGGGCCTTCTCCCCCCTCTCTTGCGCCCTCTCTTGCCACGCCCCCATCGTGGCACCCCGCCCGGCCACGCCCCCTCACAGCGACACCCGCACGGCCACGCCCAATCGCGACGACACCCTTGTGTACCTCGCGCACGCCCGCTGTCACTCACCTCCCATGTAGCGCGCGGCCGCTTCTCACAGCTGTTACTGGCCTCGCTGTACCTCGCGCATGCCCGCTGTCACATGGGAGCGCGGCCGCTTCTCACAGCTGTTACTGGCCTTGCTCCAAGCCGACACTGATCAAGGCCAGGTATGTTTGTCACGTGCAGTCTCTACTGCGCATGACTGCATCTGACAAACATACTTGGCCAATTATTATATAGGATGCATTGATGTGTTTTAAATTTCATTTTATTTTAATTCTTCAGAGATAATGAGGCCGAATTATCAAAGGTCTTGCGGACCTGATTCGACAGTGTGGATCAGGTCCGCAAGACCTCGCTGAATGCGGAGAGCAATACGCTCTCTGTATTCAGCATTGCACCAGCAGCTCACAAGAGCTGCTGGTGCAACGCCGCCCCCTGCAGACTCACGGCCAATCGGCCACCAGCAGGGAGGTGTCAATCAACCCGATCGTACAAGACCACTGCTTCATAACTGCTGTTTCTAGCGAGTCTGAAGACTCGCCAGAAACACGGGCCCACAAGCTCCATACGGAGCTTGATAAATGGGCCTCACTATATTAATTGAATTATATCTAAATTCTGTATGCAGACCAATTGATACTTAAGCATACAGGTTTTTACACAGTGCTCTAGGGCTTTTATTTTTCTTTACAGGCAATGAAAGTCTTATGGCTTCAACCCTTTAGTGTGGTTCCAATTTAGAATCCACGATCAAGATGATTGCCTGTAATAAAGCTGCATTTCCCTCACTACTTGCTCTTACTACTTGAAAGAATCATTAGGAACTTTTATGAGGGAATGACCTGCAAGGTAGCCCATGGAGGAGGACACAGAAGCATTCCAAGTGAGGACCAGAGTATGATAGGGTTGCTTGCTCTCACCTTTTCTCTTCCTTCTGGCCATAGACATTATTATAAATACATCCACAGCAGGGAGAAAAAATGGGATCCAGTGGATAAAAAGGAGTCCCCTAGTATTTCTTTATAGTGCGTTTCTATTTTCCCCAAAAATGGGGTCAGGTGTTTTGCAGCTCCACCAAATATGAGTCATGGTGCCAAGTATATTTGTTTGATCCTGCTCGGAGTAAGATACCAACGGAGCAGGAATTTGTGGTTCAGTACTCTAGGGGAGTGTGATGATTTTTGTGTGTGACAGAATATATTGTTCCATTGTTCCTCTGTTAATGTGATTCACATTTCCTTTTGCCATTGAGGTGTGAATGATGGGAGAGGGGATGTGGAAGAGGCATCTAAAAGTTTTTTAGCAAGTGAAAGGGATCCTCGGGGGAGTGCGTCCATCAAACATAGACATTCAAAGTTAGTAGGTTCCCTGAGCAAGTCTTGTTTGTGTGGAGATGTTCCTATCAGGTGTGTTAATTGGGCATATTAAAGCCATGGTATAAAGTAACCATCCGCAATGTCTGTTAAACTAACATGTTCCTTTAATTTTCCCTTTTCAGTTAACCGCGCAAGTGGAATGGTTTGTCCTAGTCCCTTGTCTAATAAGTAGTTGGGTATGATCCCGCTGGTAAATTCCGCATTAATAGGTATCGGGGTCATTGGTGAGAAGAGGGATGTTATCCCTTTCCGTTTAGCACGGATCAGGTCCCAAGTCTTAAAGAGATGGGAGTACAATGGGGACCTCCTCGCTATCGTGGGTCTGTTTGAATGTTTAATCCAACATAGTGGGCCTATTTCCTGAGTATTTAAGAGAGAGGCATCTATAGCCATCCACATTTTTGAGTAAGGGTAATCATGCCATTCTAATATTCTTTGAAGGACGACAGCGTTGTAGTATTGTGATATGGATGGCAATCCCACGCCGCCAGAACCTAGAGGTAGATAAAGTAGTTTCCTATTGACCCTAGGTTTTATGCCACCCCATATAAAGGTGTTGATTAGTGCCTGTATCTGGTTTAAATAAGTGTTGGGGAGATGGATAGGGGCCGTCTGAAGAATATAAAGAATTTGAGGGAGGGTGGCCATTTTGATAGGCTGTATATGGCCCCACCATGACAAGGGTCTGTCGCTCCAACTGTCAAAGTCTTTACGCAGCTTATGTAGTAAGGGGAGATAGTTTTGTTTAAATATTTTGTTGCTAGATGGTGTTAAATAAAGGTATTTGATCTTGTCAGTTTTTAGGTTATACAGGCAGATTGAGCTGAGTCATATAAAGTCCCTGCGGGGCATGTTCATGTTAAGAATCTCATATTTTTGTGCGTTAATGGAAAAATTTGTGTGGTTACCAAAGGTCCAAAATTCCAACAATAGTGGGTGAAGGGATGTTTCTGGGGATGTGAGGAGGACTAGGACATTGTCTGCATACATAGTGACTTTGTGTGTGTTGGGGCCTAGCTGTATACCTCCAATATCTGTGTTCCTTCTGATATGTGATGCTAATACCTCCATAGAAATTGCAAATAGGAGCGGGGACAGTGGGCATCCCTGTCTCATTCCATTTTGTATATTAAACCTTTCTGATAATATGCCATTGGCCTTGACCCTAGCAGTGGGATGAGAGTACAAACTAAGGATTCGATTTATCATTTTGGGCCCTATTCCCAAGGCGTTCAAGCATAGTTTCAAGAAATTCCAAACCAGCCAGTCAAATGCTTTCTCAGCATCTGTTGAGATTAGTATTGACTGTTGTTTCGACCGGCTGGTATGGTCTATGAGGTGAAGAACCCTTATCATCTTATCCCTTGCCTCTCTTTTGGGTATGAAGCCAGACTGGTCCACGTGGATCAATTGAGGAAGGATTTTTTTAAGTCACAATGCTAGAATTTTTGCATACAGTTTGATGTCTGTATTAAGTAACGAAATAGGGCGATAGTTTTCAGGCCTGGTTGGGTTTTTGTCTGTTTTCGGAATTAAAACTATATGAGCTTCTAAGGTTTGCTTTGACCAAGTTTGATGACTATCTATGGATTGGAAAAGTGTTGTAAGATGAGGGGCTAAGAGTTGGGCAAATTGTTTGTAATAAAGACTGGTTAAACCGTCTGGTCCTGGGCTCTTGAGTAAGGGGAGTGTTTTGATAGCGACTAAAGGCTCCTGTATGGTTATAGGTTCTTCTAATGAGCCAGCTAATTCCTCAGCTAGTACTGGCATACCGGTGTCTGCTATATATTTTTCACTGACTGTCTCTGTTTTTTATATTGGAGGAGGGGGAAGGTTATAAAGTTTACTGTAGAAAGATCTTCATTGGGCCCCTATCTGGTGACTTCGAACTGAGCTATGTCCGTCTTCATGTCTTAAAGAATGTATATAAGTGCTGTTCTTCCGCTGTCTAAGTGTCCTGGCTAGAGAAGTCCCTATTCTATTGGATTCTGAAAATAATATTTTTTTGAGGCGGTATGCTTTATTTTGGGCCTCTTTGTAGACTAGATGGTTTAGTTCATTCCTAGTCTTCCTTAAATGTGCTTCTGTCAATTCATCTAAGGGGTTCCCCTTGTGTTGGGTCCTTAGTTCGTGAATCGATTTAAGTATGGCTATGTACGCCGTTCTGTATGTTTTGGTAAGGAATGCTTTGTGTTTAATTAACTCGCCTCGGATTACCGGTTTGTGGGCTTCCCATAAAGTTAGCGGGGAAACATCAGGTGTTTCAATGTGTTCTGACAGTTTCTTACTTAGTATAGGGTTTTTAAGCATAGTGTCGTCTAGTCTCCATATAAAGGGGGATAGAGGGGATTCCTACCATTTCATGGTCACACTGACCATTGAATGATCTGACCAACTAACTGAATCTATATCAGAGTCATCAAGTAATCTATAGGTGAGTTGGTCAACAAAGTTGTAATCAATTCGCGAATAGTTTCTATGTGGATTAGAGTAGAACTTGTGGATTAGAGTAGAACTGGATGCTTAGTGCACCATGCGTCAATAAGGGTAAGTGATTGTAAATTTGTATTATCATTTAAAATTGACTTTGCAGATATTCCACTGCGACCAGTAGAACAGTCAAGGATAGGTTTCAATGTTAAATTTAAGTCCCCAGCTAAAATGATCGATCCCTTTTGTAGGTGCAAGATTTTATGAGTGATTTTTTTGCATAAACCTGTCTTGTTTAGTGTTAGGTATGTAAATATTAACCAATGTCACTGGTCTGTGTTGAATAAGGCCTACTAATATTATCCATCTGCCCCCAGGGTCCAGGTCATCAGACAATAGTTAGAACGGTATAGCTCTATGCATTAGAATTCCCACTCCCCCTCTCCTCTTTTATTTGGAAGCAAAGTATCCCACTGGGAAGTCTTTATTGGTAAATTTAGGGGGTTGTTCTTTTGAGATGTGTGTTTCTTTGCAGAAAACAATATCAGCTTTCGACATTCTAAACCAGGAGACAGCTACCGAACACTTGGTCGGAGAGTTCAGCCACTTAACATTTAATGTGATCAATTTATGTAGTTGTGGTCCAATGGATAAAGGTTGGGGAGGTGGAATGTGTCATGTAGTGTATGTCTTTTCTGAAGAATCTATTTATTAATGGGATGTAATATGTTAGTGTCATACTTTTTGTGTGCCTGTAACGTGCAATGAGGGGTTTTCTGCTTACCCATTTGTTGAGGGGGTCTGAGTCCAGCCGGGTCGAGAGGAGGACAGTAAGAGAAAGGGAGACAGTGGGAAGAGAAGAGTAATGGTTCTCTGGGTATTTTCTCTAACACTGTAATAACATAAAAACAATATAAGTACATCAACATATATATTTAAATAAACAAGAAAAATAATTGTAACAAACATGACCATAGAAGTTTTCTATGGTATTGGGGGAAAAGAGGGGGAACGAGTAGAAGCTACAACTTTTGGTAGAAGATCGGCTTGGTCTAGTTAAGTAGGATAAGGGGATACTTGGGTACATTCCCTCTCGGGCTATATCAATATTCAGCATATTCAGTAGTTTTTTCAGGAAGGAAAAGGAAAGGGATGGAGGTAAGGGAAGAAAAGAGAGAGCAGGAAGGGGGGGGAGGGGTATGGGCAGGAAGAGGAGGGGAGAGGGGGGAAGGGGGGAAGGAAGAATGGGAAGAGAGAAGGGAAATCATTAGTAATAGATTAAAGATTACATTCTTCACTTTTTGAGGGTTTATACTTGTGCTTGCAATGCAAGTTTTTATAGTTATATTTATCTATGTATCTGCAATGTCAGAATTGGATCATCTATCCATAAAGGCAGTATGCCACTTCCATATTGGTCAGCAAGATCATCTTGGCGTCAGGCCTAGTAGGCCAGTGTAGGTATCATTGGAGAGTCTCTGCACATTAACAGAGAGGTAGATGGTTTGTCCGGTCGTTTCTCAAGTGACTGTTGATTGAGTTGCTGCGTGGATATTCTTTCTTCTGTAAGAGACTGGTGTCCATTCTTGTCTATGTAGTTTGGATTGTCCTGTGTTTTGAATGTCGTCTTTGAGAGACAATGATTTCTGAATTTGCAGTTGGGAGCAAAATGTCTCTAGGTCTTCTGGCGTTTTGTAGGAGATTGTCTTGTTATGCTTCAGGACTTTCAGACAGAAGGGGAATCCCCATCTATATGGGATGCCCAGTTCTATAAGGTGGATTGTGAGGTATCTGGTTTCTCTCCTTTTAGCCAAAGTTATCTGGCTGAGGTCCACATAACTTTGCAGCTGATGTCCTTCAAATCGGATAGGAGATTTCTTTCTCAACGCTATGAAGACGTTTTCTTTATCTCTGAAGCTCTCAAATTTGAGAATCGTGACTCTTGGAGGTGCTGTGTCTTTGGGTAGGAGTCTCAGGGCCTGGTGGTATCTATCCAGGGGGATTTTGACAGCTTCTTCATTGTCCAGCAGGATGTTAAACAATTTTTGGAGATAGGGGAGCAATTCTGATGCTTTGACGGTTTCTGGGATGCCCTGTTTTCTGATGTTGTTTGGTTAATCTTTTTTATTGTGAATTATAGGTATATACAATATTTGGCAGCAATGGGAGGTAGGCTATTTGTTCAGTACCTTCAGGTTAGAATTGTTCACATTCAAGGGGGTCTGAGATATACATTTATTTCCTTACAGAACCAGTTCAAGACTGGCGTGTGATGTGGCTCTTTGTGCCCGAGAAGGCCTTAAATCCTTCACTTAATTAGTTGTATGTTAAGTGTTGCTGATGTTTGATGCTTGCGCTGTAACCATAGTATAATAGGTAGTGATAGGTGATAGTTTAAGGAAGATTTATGTACTCACAGCATCTCCATGTCATTCTTGGTATAGCTCACGTGGCTGTGTAGTATATGCGCACCCTATGGATGATCCTTTAAATGTTCACTTCAGTCTCTGCTGCCATTATGGGTGTTTGTGTGCTTTGAATGTTGCACGACTCTCTGTGCACTATATAGCGTGGTGGATCCGGTCGGCCAACTGGGGAACTTTACGTTTACAGCGCTTCTTCGAGGTTGCAGGCCTTCTGGTGTGGCAAAGCGGGCTCTGTTACTGCAATGGTCACGGTAAAAACTTCAGCGTCCGGCTTCCTCCAGAGTGATCGCAAGTGACAAGGGATCTGTCCACCTTGGGCGCCAGTTAGCTCCGCCCCCAGACTTTTTTTATTTTTAATGTAAAAGAGCTGATTTCTTTAGGGCAATATCCTACAAGAAGCCCTTTTAACCCCTTAAGGACCAACAACGTACAGGGTACATCCTACAAAAAAGGTCCTTAAAGACCAAGGACGTACCCTGTACATCGTTGGTGTTTGAAAGCGGTGGAAGCGATCCTGATCACTTCCAGCCGCTTTCATGTTATTGCAGTGATAATATCGAGGCATCCTGCAAAAACATTTCTTAGCCACCTGATGCAGAGAGAGCCAGTCTGTGGCCCTCTCTGCATCGGCCATTGATGGCCGCGATTGTTGGTGGGTGGGTGCTGATGTGGGAGGCGGGTGGGTGGCCATCGATGGTAGGCTGCAAGTCAGAGGGGGCCGGATCTTTACCGGAGCCACCAGGAGCACGCACGGGTGTGGGCGTGTGCACGGGGGCGGGCGCATGCACGGGCGGGAGCAAGTTGGAAGCTACACTATGGAACAAAAACAATTTCATATGGTGGGGGAAAGGACAGGGGAGAGTGGGAATTTTTGCCTAAGGGATCTAGGAGGGGGTGAGGGGTTGGATATTGAGGGTGGGCAGCTACACAACAGAATTTTTTAAATTTATATCAATAAATACAATGTTTATGGCAAACTGGGTACTGGCAGACAGCTGCCAGTACCCAAGATGGCACACAATAAGATAGAGGGGGGTTAGAGAGCTGTTTGGGCGGATCAGGGAGGTTGGGGGCTATGTAAATGTAAAAATAGCCTTGGTCCCAAACGGTCAGAAAATGGAAAAGTGCTGTGGTCCTTAAGGGGCAAAGGGCTATTGGTAGTTTAGTATTAAATTAGGGGGTGTTTTTATTTTGAGGGGGATTTTTTATTTGTATAGGGGTATTAGTTTAGGTTTAATTTTATTATTATGGATTGCTTTGTTTATTTTTATTTTTTTCTGTATTTTTACTTTTTTATTTTTTGTGGTTGGGGGGGGCGTTACATTTTTAACACATAGGGGCATATGTATCAAGCTCCGAATGGAGCTTGATGCCCGTGTTTCTGGCGAGTCATCAGACTCGCCAGAAACAGCAGTTATGAAGCAGTGGTCACAAAGACCGCTGCTCCATAACCTGTCCGCCTGCTCTGAGCAGGCGGACAGACATCGCCAGAAATCAACCTGATCGAGTACGATCGGGTTGATTGACACCCCCCTGCTAGCGGCCGATTGGCCGCGAGTCTGCAGGGGGCGGCGTTGCACCAGCAGCTCTTGTGAGCTGCTGGTGCAATGATGAATACGGCGAGCGTATTGCTCGCCGTATTCAGCGAGGTCTGGCGGATCTGATCCGCAGTGTCGGATCAGGTCCGCATGACCTTGATAACTATGGGCCATAGACTGCCCTTTGGGCAGTCTTATCAACTAGTATATATATAAAATAAATTAAAGAATTTCCTTCACTCAGCTTAGTGATTGTAAAACTGACTAGAGATTTCTAAATGATGTAGCTTTTAAATTATAGCAAATTGATGGATTCCATGCCTAGGTTTTGTAAGAATCAAATAGATTCATGCACACTTAAAATCTCCCTGAAGCTGTAACAATGTAGCTGCCAGTGTAATGTGTGTGCAGGAATATGCCATAGGATTGTAGAGGAGAACTGACAGTTTAATTGGATCCACAATGTACGAGTCTG
Source organism: Bombina bombina (assembly GCF_027579735.1). NCBI lineage: Eukaryota > Metazoa > Chordata > Amphibia > Anura > Bombinatoridae > Bombina > Bombina bombina. The sequence continues at coordinate 1,219,226,130 of NC_069499.1, forward strand.
AGTTTCCCATTTATCATAGAGCTCAAACAATAGTCCTCAAATCAATGGGGGACATCAGGAAATGTTGTTCCAGTCACATGGGACAAGAACTATACAATGCTCTCACAGCCAGACTCTAAAAGCTTCAACTCTCGAGAGACCTCATCTAGCAAGAAATGGGACGTGTATTAGATCTTACTTCCTATTCCTAATACTTGTTAGCACACATTCACATTAGCTCTACCACTCTGCTTCCTTTGTGATAAAAATCCCTTTAACTCTGTAAATTATGTAGGATTCTTACATGATTGACCCATATGACTCTCGGTGCAGATACAACCAGCTAGGTTTTACTGCTTCAGGAAGAGAACTATGAGAAAAGATGTTAATATACTGAGTCAGCGAGCACAGACAATGTATTGTAACAGTAATTTCTTCCAATAAATGCATATGTGACAATTAGTGAAGACAAGCAACAATTCGATCTTTCAGACTCATTTATTTACAGATAATAATTCATTTGGTGCCTCAAAGTTATTTTAGTTTATCTAAGTTCATAGATTTTTAACCCACTCAAATATTAGGATTGCTGGTTCTGCTTCAGAGAGAGAATATTAGATGCAAGATCACTGTATCCTGAGCAGGTTACTTCTGCTATTGACATTTAAGAAGTTCACACACACACACACACGCATGCACACACACATATATACATAGACACACACACATACGCATACATAGATACACACACACACACTTACATACACTTACACATCCACACACATATACACACACACATACAGAGTGACACACACACATGCACATATACACATAAACACATACACACACACGCACACACATATACACACACATACACATACACACAGACAAAATTACAGACACACACGCACACATATACACACACATACACACAGACACATACACATGCACACATACACCCATAGACATAGACACACACAAACACATACACCCATAGACATAGACACATGCACAGACACATACACATGCACACAGACACATACAGACAAACACACTTACATAAACACATGCGTGCACACACATATATGCACTCATGCACAGACACACAGACACATGCACAGACACAAACACATTCACACATAAACATAGACACAAACACAGACACATGCACACACATATACACACACGTGCACAAGCATACACACACACAGATTCAAACACAAGTGCACAAACATACACATACACACAAACTGCAAGTCTGCAAGCTCTGTAGTGTAGCACTAAGTAACTAATGATTTGTATGAAATGTGATCAATGTTATCTTTATGTTACTATTTCATAGAAAATACAAGAGATATTTCTTACCAAACCTACCAGTGCATTTCCTCATGACCTGTTTACCAGAGGTTTACGTCACTATATAATCCCCAGATGAATCCAACTCTAAAGGCAGACCTTCCAAATATAGCATCAGGTATCGTGCTGGAAAGCATGTTCTTTTCACTTTCCTATCAGGAATCTGCCAGCAAACCCCTGCACCCTCCACCTAGGAGAATGTCATCCTTAGCACTGAAGCCTTACCAGGAAGCTGCTACTCAAAATGCACAGGCAGAATAAATAAATATATTCAGTACCAGAGGTGGCTGGTGGCACCTCAACTTTTTATGCAGATAGTATTATAAGGCCGTGTCATATTTTTTTATCACTTTACCTGCAAGATCATCATAATATTAAAAATCCATATTTAAAGCACCAAAAGTTTTTTAATCATAAAAGTGACTTTGATACATAGGGGTAGATTTATCAAGCAGAGGATGCTGCAATCTACCCCAAAGTTTCCGGCTCACCTCATCTGCCACCTCTGAGGTGGTGGACAGCAATCATCCCAATTAGATATGATCGGGATGATTTATACCCCATGATTGGCCGCAAATGTGTATTCTTGTGCAATGTTAAAAGCCGACATTTAGCGATGCAGGGCGGACATGATTCACTATAGTGAATTGTGTCCGTCCGGGGTATTATAAATCTACCCCAAAGCCTGTTTCAGAATTTTCATGATTTTATAAATGACTCGTTATGGACTTGTTATGGACCATAAAAGGTTAGCTCACAAACACCATTCTGGCTAATACCGCAAAGATCCATTCCACAATCAAAGACCAGTAGTTATGGATTTTGAAGCAAAAATGTTTCACAAAACTCATAACACCCATAAACTACCTATTAACCTCAAAACCACCATCTCCCTGCATCGCAAATACTATAATAAACCTATTAACCCCTAATCCGCCCCCCCAGCAGTGCCAACACTGAATAAACATATTAACCCCTAAACTGCCGACCCCCCACATTGCAACAAACTAAATTTAACTATTAACCCCTAAACTGCCACCCCACCACATTGCTACTACTAAAATAAACCTATTAACCCCTAAACCGCCGACCCCCACATTGCGACAAATTAAATTAAACTATTAAACCCTAATACAGTAATCAAATTACCTCCTCTCCAAAACCCCGGCAACAGTGGTTCAATGGCTGGTCGAAAAAGGCACAAGCTCCGCTTGTCAAAACAAAATGTTATTTTATTATGACTGCTCAAAACAAATCACACACACCTCTGCTTGCTCAGAGTCAACTAATGCGTTTTGCGCCTCTGATTGGCACTTTCTCAAAGATGACGTAACTCATGAGGGTTCCATCTTTTAACTGAACTCCTCTCCTCCCCTTTTCCTATTTAAGCAACCCACTAATTAACCCTTTCTACAGCACAGTCTTGTTAGTAGATAACTTAACGGCACTTAGCATTTAGTAAACTCTAATGCTATACACTTTTATGTTAACAATATGCTTATATGACATAGCGCTGTATCCTATAGAATGTTACATAGTAATCGCTTGTAATTCAGTAAGTATACAACATATTCATTCAATTAAAAAAAGAAAATTACATATTATTAAAAAGATTATTAACTTTTAGGAAAGTTTGCCTAGTGTGTTACTTCCTGAGCTAGCAATTTGCAGATGTAATGATAAGACAAAACATAATGAAAAGCGAAATTAAAAACTGATGCTAATTGGGTAAAGTTCTTTATAGTGCAAGGATTATGTTGTAATTTTATTTAAAGGGACACTGTACCCAAATTTTTTCTTTCGTGATTCATATAGAGCATGACATTTTAAGCAACTTACGCTATTATCAATTTTTCTTCATTCTCTTGGTATCTTTATTTGAAATGCAAGAAAGTAAGTTTAGATGCCGGCCCATTTTTGGTGATAAACCTGGGTTGTTCTTGCTGATTTGTGGATAAACTCATCCACCAATAAAAAAGTGCTGTCCAGAGTTCTGAATAAAAAAAAAGCTTAGATGTCTTCTTTTTAAAATAAAGATAGCAAGAGAACAAAGAAAAATTGATAATAGGAATAAATTAGAAAGTGGCTTAAAATTGCATGCTCTATCTGAATCATGAAAGAAAAAAATTAGGTTCAGTGTCCCTTTAAGTAATTCTATTTTGCAGACTTGCATTTTATATACAGTATGTAAGTGTGGAAGCTTCAAACCTAATTTATACTCACCTAGATTACGAGTTGTGCATTATGAGTCAAACAGCAGCGTTGTGGCCCGTAACGCATCTTTTTCCCTAATGCAGCCATTACAAGTCTTGTCGGTATAGCTGTACCGCAAGCCTTTTAGCCTGTAATGCAACGTCAGTCCCACACTCCTACAAATGACGTTTTTTCATGGGAGTCCCCTAAACCGAGGCCCTCCCGCATCACAAACACTATTTTAAATATATTAACCCCTAATCTGCCACTCCTGACATCGCCACCACTAAAAAAAAATTATTAACCCCTATTTCTCTGCTCCCCGACATCATCACCACTATACTAAAGTTATTAACCCCTAAACCCGCCGCCCTCCCGCATCGCAAACACTATTTAAATATTATTAACCCCTAATCTGCTGTCCGCCCACATCACCCACTCTACTAAAGTTATTAAGCCCTAAACCGAGAGCCCCCCACATCGCAATAAACTAATTTAAACTAGTAACCCCTAAACCTAACGCCACCCTAACTTTATATTAAAATTACAATTTCCCTCTTAAATTAAATAAAATTTTACCTGTCAAATTAAAAAAACTAAGTTTAAACTAACAATTAAACTAATATAATAATTAAACTAAAATTAAACTAACTACTAATTAAATTAAATTAAAATACACATTAAAAAAATCTTAACACTAAAAATTACAAACCTTCGGCTAGATTGCGAGTTTTTCGTTTTGAGCTGTGCGGTGCTAACAAGCAGTTTTTTCTCACCGCTCACTTACATACAACGCTGGTATTACGGGTTTTTACAAACCCAGGGTTAAAAGGCAAGAAGTGAGAGTAGAGCAAAATTTTGCTCCATATCTCACTTCAATACCAGCGCTGCTTAAGTCAGCGGTGAGCTGGTCGTACGTGCTTGTGCACGATTTCCCCATAGGAATCAACGGGGAGAGCCGGCTGAAAAAAAGTTTAACACCTGCAATAAAGCAGCGTAAAATGCAGCCCCATTGATTCCTATGGGGAAATAAAATGTATGTTTACACCTAACACCCTAACATGAACCCCGAGTCTAAACACCCCTAATCTTACATTTATTAACCCTAATCTGCCGCCCTGACATTGCCGACACCTGCATTATATTTATTAACCCCTAGTCTGCCGCTCCGGACACCGCCGCCACCTACATTATACTTATGAACCCCTAATCTGCTACCCCCAACATCGTTGACACCTACATAATATTTATTAACCCCAAATCTGCTGGCCCAAATGTCGCTGCAACCTACCTACATTTATTAACCCCTAATCTGCTGCCCCCAACGTCGCCGCCACTATAATAAACATATTAACCCCTAAACCTAAGTCTAACCCTAACCCTAACACCCCCTAACTTAAATATCATTTAAATAAATCTAACTAAAAATTCCTTTCATTAACTACATTATTCCTATTTAAAACTAAATACTTACCTATAAAATAAACCCTAAGCTAGCTACAATATAACTAATAGTTTTATTTTACAGGCAAGTTTGTATTTATTTTAACTAGGTTGAATAGTTATTAAATAGTTATTAACTATTTAATAACTACCTAGCTAAAATAAATACAAAAGTACCTGTAAATGAAAACCTAACCTTAGTTACACTAACACCTAACACTACACTATAATTAAATAAATTAACTAAATTAACAACAATTAAATAAATTAAATTAAATTAGCTAAAGTACAAAACCCCCCCCACTAAATTACAGAAAATAATAAACAAATTACAAGATATTTAAACTAATTACACCTAATCTAATAGCCCTATCAAAAAAAAAAAAATCCCCCCCAAAATAAAAAAAAACCTAGCCTAAACTAAACTACCAATAGCCGTTTAAAGGGCCTTTTGCAGGGCATTGCCCCAAAGTAATCAGCTCTTTTACCTGTAAAAAAAAATACAAACAACCCCCCAACAGTAAAACCCACCACCCACAGAACCAACCCCCCAAATAAAATACTATCTAAAAAAACCTAAGCTCTTCATTGCCCTGAAAAGGGCATTTGGATGGGCATTGCCCTTAAAAGGGCAGTTAGCTCTTTTGCGGCCCAAACCCTAACCTAAAAATAAAACCCACCCAATACACCCTTAGTTCCAATCAGCCAATAGAATGCAAACTCAATCCTATTGACTGATTGGATCAGCCAATAGGATTGAACTTCAAATCCTATTGGCTCATCAAATCAGCCAATATGATTTTTTCTACCTTAATTCCGATTGGCTGATAGAATTCTATCAGCCAATCGGAATCTAAGGGGCGCCATCTTGGATGACGTAAATTAAAGGAACCTTCATTCGTCGGGTAGTAGTCGGATGAAGAGGATGCTCCATATCTGATGTCTTGAAGATGGACCAGCTCCGCGTTGGATGGATGAAGATAGAAGATGCCGTCTGGATGAAGATTTCTGCCCGTCTGGAGGATCACTTGCCCGGCTTGGATGAAGACTTCTCCCGGCTTCGTTGAGGACTTCAGCCCGGGTTGGATGAAGACTTCTGCTGCTTCCTTGAGGATGGATGTCCAGTCTTCAGAACTGTAAGTCGACCTTCAGATTTTTTTTTGGGTGTGTTAGTGTTAGGATTTTTTAAGAGTGTATTGGGTGACATTTATTTTTAGGTTAGGGTTTGGGCCGCAAAAGAGCTAACTGCCCTTTTAAGGGCAATACCCATCCAAATGCCCTTTTCAGGGCAATGGGGAGCTTAGTTTTTTTTAGATAGTATTTTATTTGGGGGGTTGGTTGTGTGGGTGGTGGTTTTACTGTTGGGGGGGTTGTTTGTATTTTTTTTTTACAGGTAAAAGAGCTGCTTACTTTGGGGCAATGCCCCCGCAATGCCCCGCAAAAGGCCCTTTTAAGTGCTATTGGTAGTTTAGTTTAGGCTAGGGTTTTTTTATTTTGGAGGGGCTTTTTTTATTTTGATAGGGCTATTAGATTAGGTGTAATTAGTTTAAAGGACCAGTCAACACAGTATATTTGCCTAATCAACAAATGCAAGATAACAAGACAATGCAATAGCACTTAGTCTGAACTTCAAATTTTAAAAGTTATGTCTTTTTCCACTCCCCCTGTACCATGTGACAGCCATCAGCCAATCACAAATGCATACACGTACCATGTGACAGCCATCAGCCATTCACAAATGCATACACACTTATTCTTGCACATGATCAGTAGGAGCTGGTGACTGAACAAGTTTAAATATAAAAAGACTGTGCACATTTAGTTAATGGAAGTAAATTGGAAAGTTGTTTAAAATGACATGCTCTATCTGAATAATGAAAGTTTAATTTTGATTGAGTGTCCCTTTAAATATCTTGTAATTTGTTTATTATTTTCTGTAATTTAGTGGGGTTTTTTGTACTTTAGCTAATTTAATTTAATTTATTTAATTGTTGTTAATTTAGTTAATTTATTTAATTATAGTGTAGTGTTAGGTGTTATTGTAACTTAGGTTAGGTTTTATTTTACAGGTACTTTTGTATTTATTTTAGCTAGGTAGTTATTAAATAGTTAATAACTATTTAATAACTATTCTACCTAGTTAAAATAAATACAAACTTGCCTGTAAAATAAAAATAAACCCTAAGATAGCTACACTGTAACTATTAGTTATATTGTACCTAGCTTAGGGTTTATTTTATAGGTAAGTATTTAGTTTTAAATAGGAATAATTTAGTTAATGATAGTAATTTTATTTAGATATATTTAAATTATATTTAAGTTAGGGGGTGTTAGGGTTAGATTTAGGTTTAGGGGTTAATACATTTAGTATAGTTGCGGCGACGTTGGGGGCGGCAGATTAGGGGTTAATAAGTGTAGGTAGGTTGCGGCGATGTTAGGGATGGCAGATTAGGGGTTAATCATATTTAACTAATGTTTGCAAGGCGGGAGTGCGGCGGTTTAGGGGTTAATATGTTTATTATAGTGGCGGCGACGTTGGGGGCGGCAGATTAGGGGTTAATAAGTGAAGGTAGGTGGCGGCAACATTGGGGGCAGCAGATTAGGGGTTAATAAATATAATGTAGGTGTTGGCGATGTTGGGGGCAGCAGATTAGGGGTTCATAAGTGTAATGTAGGTGGCAGCGATGTACGGAGTGGCAGATTAGGGGTTAAAATTTTTATTTTAGTGTTTGCGATGTGGGAAGGCCTCAGTTTAGGGGTTAATAGGTAGTTTATGGGTGTTAGTGTACTTTTAGCACTTTGGTTATGAGTTTTATGTTACGCTGTTGTACTATAAAACTCATAACTACTGACTTTAAAATGCGTTAGGACTCTTGACGGGGTAGGGTGTACCGCTCTTTTTTTGACCTCCCAGGACAGACTCGTAATACCGGCGCTATGGAAGTCCCATGGAAAAAAGACTTTACAAAGTTTACGTAAGTCACTTTGCAGTAAGGCCAAAAAAGTGTGCGGTGACCCTAAACCTTCAAGACTCGTAATACCAGCGGGCATAAAAAAGCAGCGTTAGGACCTATTAACGCTGCTTTTTTACCCTAATGCACAACTCATAATCTAGCCGCTTCTAATTACAAAAAAAAAAATACTAAATTACAAAAAATAAAAAATGAAATTATCAAAAATGAAAAAAGAATTACACCTAATCTAATAGCCCTATCAAGATAAAAAAGCCCACCCAAAATATTAAAAAACCCTAGCCTACAATAAACTGCTAATGGCCCTTAAAAAGGCCTTTTGTAGGGCAAAAATATCAGCTCCTGTAAAAAAAACACAAACCCACCACCCAACCAACCCCCAAAATAAAAAACCTAATTCTAAAAAAACCTAAGATACCCATTGCCCTGAGAAGGGCATTTAGCTCTTTTACTGCCCAGACCCTAAACTAAAAAATTAAACCTACCCAATAAACCTTTTAAAAAACCTAACACTAACCCCTGACGATCCACTTACAGTTCTTGAAGTTCCGCTTGAATGATCTTCATCCCGGCGAAGTGTTCATCCAGACGGCCTCTTCAATCTTCATCCCGGTGGTAACGTCCTGATCCAAGCGGCGAGAAGTCTTCATCCAGGCGGCCTCTTCAATCTTTATCCAGGTGGCATCTTCTATCTTGATCCCGGAGGCGCGGAGCATCCTCTTCATACGGTCGCCGTACACTGAATCTTCAATGCAAGGGACGCGATTCAAGATGGCGTCCCATGCATTCCTATTGGCTGATTCAAATTTTTCAGCCAATAGGAATGCACGGGACACCATCTTGAATCGCGTCCCTTGTATTGAAGATTCAGGAATTAGGGCTGCTAAAATCCTATTGGCTATTCAAATCGACCAATAGGATTTAAGCAGCTCTTATTCTATTGGCTAATTCGACTTCTAGATTAGGTTTTTTTTTGGGGTGATTTTTAGGAGTATTAGAATAGGAATATTTTTTTATTTTTGATAATTTGCTTGTTATTTTGTGTAATGTATATTTTTAGGTTTTATTTAGCAAAAGAGCTGTTTAACTTAGGGCAATGCCCTACAAAAGGCCCTTTTAAGGGCCTTTGGTAGTTTGGGGGGTGGGGTTTGTATAGTGTTAGGGGGGGTTGTATTTTTTTTGGAGCAAAAGAGCTGTTTATCTCAAAGCAATGCCCTACAAAAGGCCCTTTTAAGGGCCCTTGGAAATTTGGGGTTGGGGGTTTGTATAGTGTTAGGGGTGTTTGTATTTTTTTTGGAGCAAAAGAGCTGTTTATCTCAGGGCAATGCCCTACAAAAGGCCCTTTTAAGGGCCCCCCAAAAGGCCCTTTGAAGGACCTTTGGTAGTTTATTCTAGATAAGGCTTTTTTATTTTGGGCAAAAGAGCTGTTTTAACTTAGGGCAATGCCCTACAAAAGGCCCTTTTAGGGGTCTTTGGTAGTTTGGGGGGTGGGGGTTTGTATAGTGTTAGGGGGGGTTGCATTTTTTTGGAGCAAAAGAGCTGTTTATCTCAAAGCAATGCCCAACAAAAGGCCCTTTTAAGGGCCCTTGGTAGTTTGGGGTTGGGGGTTTGTATAGTGTTAGGGGGTGTTTGTATTTTTTTGGAGCAAAAGAGCTGTTTATCTCAGGGCGATGCCCTACAAAAGGCCCTTTTAAGGGCCCCCCAAAAGGCATTTTTAAGGGTCCTTGGTAGTTTGGGGGTGGGGATTTCTATAGTGTTAGGGGGTGTTTGTATTTTTTGGAGCAAAAGAGCTGTTAATCTCAGGGCAATGAACTACAAAAGGCCCTTTTAAGGTCCCCCCAAAAGGTCCTTTTAAGGGCCTTTGGTAGTTTATTCTAGATAAGGCTTTTTTTATTTTGGGCTGTTTTTTGTAAAGGGTATTAGAATAGGAATACACTTTATTTTGGTAAGTTTTTTATTTTTTGTAATTTTAGTGTTTTTTATTTTTTGTAATGTTAAAGGGCCATAATACCCAAATGTTTAACCACTTGAAAGTAATGCAGTATAGCCGTAAAAAGCTGATTAGAAAATATCACCTGAACATCTCTATGTAAAAAAGAAAGATATTTTACCTCAAAAGTTTCTCAGTAGCCAACTTTAACAATAAAAACTTACCTGTACAATAAATAAAACCTAAGCTTAAACTATAAATAAACCTAACATTACTATTTTAAAAAATAAAATATACCAAAAATAAAAAACCTAAATTACAAAATTAAAAAATCCTAACACTACGAAAAAAAACCTAACTTTACAAAAAATAACAAAATCTAAAATCAAACAAAAATATAGCTGCAAGCAGCAATAGAGGCCAAGTGCATCACATTTGCAATGGCATACAAGCTGTTAAGTCACAATATATAGCTATAAAACAAATTTCACAGCTATAACAAAAGCGGTTGCAAAGAAAACACATTTTCGAAAATGTTCACGTAAACCAATATGGCCGCCATAGCTTGTGACCAATTCCTTCAACATGAACAACTGCGACTCTAGGTCACAATATAAGGTTACACAGCAAGTTTCACAGTTCTAACATAAGTGGTTGCAGAGAAAATAGATTTTTGAAATTTGTGCATAAAACAAAATGGCTGCCAAATCTTATGATATACAGCCTCCATATTATGCACAATAGTTCTCACCATAGATGTTAATAAACATGGCAAAAATAAAGCATGTTTGTAAAACGGTTTTTGTTTTATTATTAGTTTAAAAATATCGTTAGGCATTTTTGAACAATACAAAATGGCTGCCAAACCACATGACCTATCAACTTCTCTTGAACAAATCTGAATGTTAGTCATAAGATAACTCTATAAACAAAATTTCAAGTTTGTCCCATAAGCAGTTTCAGAGAAGAAGATTTTTGTAGTTTTTAAAAACAGGGCATACGAAACAAAATGGCCACCAATGTAATGTATGGCTTTCATATTGCACACACTAATGCTCACCATAGACCTCTACAATTTGCAGATGTTTCATGAAAATTTGCAAATGTTTTATTTCACGAAGGCGACTGCGCAGTGCGAATTTTAACCCCAATATTGTCTTTGAGGGTTATGAGTATGTGTAACCATGTGTCTATTACACTGTAATATTGTTAAATATTGTAAAACTAATGCATAAAGTCCAAATTTAAGCAATTAAATGTCGATAAAAAAGTTAATGTCTCCCGGCAGCCATGTTGATTATAGAAAAATCGCAGTTTGAACAAACTTGGTAGAGGACCTTGCACGGAGCATATGTGCAAAATTGCGCATCATTGCACTAAGCGGTTTAAGAGAAGAAGATATTTGAAGATTTTCGCAAGATGCAAAATGGCTGCCACATCATGTGACCAAGGCACTTCTCTTGAGCAATAGCAAATCTAGGTCATAGTAGCACTAAGCACAGCAAGTTTCAAAGTTGTAGCATAAGCAGTTCCAGAGCTAAAGATTTTTAAGCGTTTGTCGAAATTTGTCACAAAAAAGGGACAGTAAACCTTAAAAATAATGTTATATAATTCTGCACATAGTGCAGAATTATATAACATCATTTAGGTGCTATAGCCATAAACGCCTTTTTTACCTTTTAATTTGCTAAAAATATGGCGCTTTTACAGACCCGCTCTCTGCTGAGCGGGTCTGTTATTTTTAGTCAGCGCATCGGGCCAGCTGTATAGTCACAGCCCGGCCCGACCGCGCCATAAGACTAAGTGCAGCTCGCTCCTGTGACAGAGAGCAGAGAGCGGGTCTGTAAAAGCGCCATATTTTTAGCAAATTAAAAGGTAAAAAAGGCGTTTATGGCTACAGCACCTAAATAATGTTATATAATTCTGCACTATGTGCAGAATTATATAACATTATTTTTAAGGTTTACTGTCCCTTTAAGCAGTTATGGGCAATTGAATAAAAAGCTTGACGGAATAAAAAGAAAAATAATAATAATAATAATAATCGTAAGAATAACAATAGGTTGTCCTGCAACTTCGTTGCATGGCCACCTAATAACAAAAGCTAACATTACACAAAATAACAAACTCCAAAATTACAAAAAATAAAAAAAATCTAAGATTACAGATAATAATAAATGAAATTATCCAAATTAAAAAAATTATACCTAATCTAATCTATACTATAATTGCGTTTGTAACTCGTCCGTTGCCAGTTGCACACACATCCTCAATGGAATGTTGGCAGAGCGAGGCAGTCAAAAGAATGTTGGATTCGCCTGGATGCAGCTAAGCTGTTTCGGAATCCACCGGAATCCACCGGAATCCATCGGAATCCACCTAGCCACCCGCAATAAGTATTAAAAAAAATAAATAAATAACCACCCGCAATAAGTATTAGAAAAAAAACCTTATCGCCTGCAATAAGTATTAAGAGAAAAACCTAACCACCAACAATAAGTATTAAGAAAAAAACAACAACCAACTACCTAATAAAATTATTAACCCCTAAATCCGCCAACATCGCAAACTACCTAATACATCTATCAACCCCTAAACCTCCATTAACCCACATTGCATTAACATAATAAATCTGTTAACCCCTAACCTAACACCCCCTAAATTAGCCCCATTATAAATTAAAATAATCCTAAATTACAATTAAAATAAAAAACCTAACATTACTTTAAAAATATAGAAAACTAAGTTTAAACAGCAACTAAAATTACAGAACATAAAAAGTCTAAAATTACAGAAAATAAAAAAAGTATATTACACAAAATAATAAACCACATTATCCCAAATAAAAAAAATAAACCCAATCCCTATGAAAATAAAAAAGCCCCCCCAAAATAAAAACACTCCCTAATCGAAGAATAAACTGCCAATAACCCTTAAAAGGGTTTTTTTCTAGGGCATTGCCCTAAAGAAATCAGCTCTTTTACATTAAAAATAAACCAAATCCCCCCTAACAGTAAAACCCCCCAACCCACCAAACCACCCAAAATAAAAAAACTAACACTAAAAAAACCTAAACTACCTATTGCCCCTAAAGGGACATTTGAATGGGCATTGCCCTTAAAAGGGCTTTCAGCTCTTTTACTGCCCTTAAAAAGGTATTCAGCTCTTTTTTAATTGCTCAAATCCCTAATCTTAAAAATAAAAAAAACACCTAACACTAAGCCCCAAATAGGTACTCGCGGTTCCTGAAGTCCGGTGGAGAAGGTCTTCTTCCAGGCGGGTCCATCATCTTCTATCTTCATCCATAGCGAAGGCAGCGTGGAGCGGAGGTGTGGAGTGGTCTTCCAAGATGTGGCGCTCCTCGGCGGCACTGCTCTGTGGCTTGGAGGCTCCTCATTATGTGATCGTCCGTCGCACACTAAAGATTCAATGCAAGGTACCCCATATTTATTGGGGTATCTTGCATCCCTATTGGCTGATATTTTAAAATCAGCCAATAGGATGAGAGCTAATGAAATCTTATTGGCTGATTTGAACAGCCAGTAGGATTTCAATAGCTCTAATCCTATTGGCTGACTTAAAAATTTCAGCCAATAGGAATGCAAAGTATCCCAAATTGATTGCGGTACCTTGCATTTAATCTTCAGTCTACGATAGACATCGGATGAAGTGGAGCCTCCATGCCACCGAGCAACGCCTCCGCCGCCGCCGAGGACCGCCGCCGCCGGTGATCGCCACACTGCCATTGAGTACCGCCGCTGAGGATCCAGGCATCGGGAACACAGTTCTGCACCTCCACTCCATGCCGCCTTCACTCCGGATGAAGATAGAAGATGATGGATCCGTCTGGGGCAATGGCTAGTTTAGTTTTTTAGTGTTAGCTGTTTTTATTTTGGGGGGTTTGGTGGGTGGGGGTTTTACTGTTAGGGGGATTTAGAAAAGGGTGTGGTTTAGTCATTACAAACTTACATGGCAGGCTAAAATGATAGAAAAACATTTAACAATTAACAAAAACCTTTAGAAACTGTTTACTCTGTCCCTTTAACTACATCTGAATATAATATACGTTTTTAAATATATATTTATTTTAGATACTGAACATGCACGCCAAACAAGCTATTAGGAGATCTCCTTTACGCTGAGAGAGGTGCATGAAACATTGTTTACGGAGGAATCCATGGACAGATTTGGAGACCTCATGGAGCCTAGTTATCAAGCCGTCAACCTCAAATACGCTGGAATTCCGCAGCGTATTTGTGGCGAGGCTGATTCACCTTAGTTATCAAGCCCTAGACACCGGCAAAAGTAGAATTTAGTGACGTAAGCTTCGATCCGCAGGACTCAGTCCGACACAGATTGATTCTTACGTCACTCCAGATGTTCCGCACAAAAGTTCGGCACAATCTGACCACTTTTGCTAGTTATAAAAAAACTAGCAGGTACGCTCTGCACTTTTCCGGCCCAGCGTACCTGGTTTTCAAACCACCGCCCTGGAGGCGGCAGATCCCATAGGAATCAATGGGAGTCTGACCATAGCAAAAGTTCATGTTCGCTGCTGCCAGACATCCCATTGATTCCTATGGGAGCTGTCTACACCTAACACCCTAACATGTACCCCAAGTCTAAACACCCCTAATCTGTCCCCCCCTACACCGCCGCAACTAAATAAAGTTATTACCCCCTAAACCGCCACTCCCGGACCCCACCGCAAGCTATAATAAATATGTTAACCCCTAAACCGCCGCTCCTGGTGCCTGCCGCAACTATAATATATGTACTAACCTAAACCGCCGCTCCCGGACCCCGCCGCCACCTACATTATACCTAGTAACCCCTATCCTGCCCCCCTATACCGCCGCCCTCTATAATAAATTTATTAACCCCTATCCTGTGGATCCCGGACCTCGCCGCAACGAAATAAATAGTTTAACCCCTAAACCGCCGCTCCCGGACCCCGCCGCAACCTATATTAAACTTATTAACCTCTAATCTGCCCCCCCTACACCGTCGCCACCTATAATAAATGTATTAACCCCTATCCTGCCCCCCTACACCGCCGCCACTGTAATAAAATTATTAACCCCTAAACCTAAATCTAACACTAACCCTAACACCCCCCTAACTTAAATATTAATTAAATAAATCTAAATAATATTTCACTTATTAACTAAATTAATCCTATTTAAAACTAAATACTTACCTGTAAAATAAACCCTAATATAGCTAAAATATAAATAATAATTATATTGTAGCTATCTTAGGATTTATTTTTATTTTACAGGCATCTTTCAATTTATTTTAACTAGGTACAATAGCTATTAAATAGTTATTAACTATTTAATAGCTACCTAGCTAAAATAAAGAGAAATTTACCTGTAAAATAAAAACTAACCTAAGTTACAATTACACCAAACACTACACTATACTTTAATAAATTATTCCTATTTAAAACTAAATACTTACCTGTAAAATAAACCCTAAGATAGCTGCAATGTAATTAATAATTACATTGTAGCTATTTTAGGGTTTATATTTATTTTACAGGTAACTTTGTATTTATTTTAGCTTGTTAGAATAGTTATTAAATAGTTATTAACTATTTAATAACTACCTAGCTAAAAGAAATACAAAATTACCTGTAAAATAAATCCTAACCTAAGTTACAATTAAACCGAACACTACACTATCATTAAATTAATTAAATAAATTAACTACAAATAACTACAATTAAATACAATTACATAAACTAACTAAAGTACAAAAGTTACAAACATTTAAAAAATATTACAACAATTTTAAGCTACTTACACCTAATCTAAGCCCCCTAATAAAATAACAAAGCCCCCCAAAATAAAAAAATGCCCTACCCTATTCTAAATTAACAAAGTTCAAAGCTCTTTTACCTTACCAGCCCTTAAAAGGGCCTTTTGCGGGGCATGCCCCAAAGAAAAAAGCTCTTTTGCCTGTAAAAGAAAAATACAACCCCCCCCCCCAACATTAAAACCCACCACCCACATACCCCTAATCTAACCCAAACCCCCCTTAAATAAACCTAACACTACCCCCCTGAAGATCATCCTACCTTGAGTCGTCTTCAGCCAGCCGACCCACCGATGGAACCGAAGAGGAGATCCGGAGCGGCAGAAGTCATCATCCAAGGCACGCTGAAGAAGTCTTCCATCCGATGAAGTCATCATCCAGGCGGCGCTGAAGAAGTCTTCTATCCGGGCGATGTCATCTTCCAAGCGGCATCTTCAATCTTCTTTCTTCAGGATCCATCTTCATCCCGCCGACGCGGAACATCCTTCTTCCCCGACGGACTAACGATGAATGAAGGCTCCTTTAAGGGACGTCATCCAAGATGGAATTAAGGTAGGAAAAATCTGATTGGCCGATTGAATCAGCCAATCAGATTCAAGTTCAATCCGATTGGCTGATCCAATCAGCCAATCAGATTGAGCTCACATTTTATTGGCTGTTCCGATCAGCCAATAGAATGCGAGCTCAATCTGATTGGCTGATTCAATCAGCCAATCAGATTTTTCCTACCTTAATTCCGATTGGCTGATAGAATCCTATCAGCCAATCGGAATTGAAGGGACGCCATCTTGGATGATGTCCCTTAAAGGAGCCTTCATTCGTCGTTAGTCCGTCGGGGAAGAAGGATGTTCCGCATCGGCGGGATGAAGATGGATCCTGAAGAAAGAAGATTGAAGACGCCGCTTGGAAGATGACATCGCCCGGATGGAAGACTTCTTCAGCGCCGCCTGGATGATGACTTCATCGGATGGAAGACTTCTTCAGCGCGCCTTGGATGATGACTTCTGCCGCTCCGGATCTCCTCTTCGGTTCCATCGGTGGGTCGGCTGGCTGAAGACGACTCAAGGTAGGATGATCTTCAGGGGGTAGTGTTAGGTTTATTTAAGGGGGGTTTGGGTTAGATTAGGGGTATGTGGGTGGTGGGTTTTAATGTTGGGGTGAGGTTGTATTTTTCTTTTACAGGCAAAAGAGCAGAATTCTTTGGGGCATGCCCCGCAAAAGGCCCTTTTAAGGGCTGGTAAGGTAAAAGAGCTTTGAACTTTGTTAATTTAGAATAGGGTAGGGCATTTTTTATTTTGGGGGGCTTTGTTATTTTATTATGGGGCTTAGATTAGGTGTAAGTAGCTTAAAATTGTTGTAATATTTTTTAAATGTTTGTAACTTATTTTATTTATTTTTTGTAACTTAGCTTTTTTTATTTTTTGTACTTTAGTTAGTTTATGTAATTGTATTTAATTGTAGTTATTTGTAGTTAATTTATTTAATTAATTTAATGATAGTGTAGTGTTAGGTTTAATTGTAACTTAGGTTAGGATTTATTTTACAGGTAATTTTGTATTTCTTTTAGCTAGGTAGTTATTAAATAGTTAATAACTATTTAATAACTATTCTAACTAGCTAAAATAAATACAAAGTTACCTGTAAAATAAATATAAACCCTAAAATAGCTACAATGTAATTATTAATTATATTGTAGCTATCTTAGGGTTTATTTTACAGGTAAGTATTTAGTTTTAAATAGGAATAATTTATTAAAGTATAGTGTAGTGTTAGGTGTAATTTTAACTTAGGTTAGTTTTTATTTTACAGGTAAATTTCTCCTTATTTTAGCTAGGTAGCTATTAAATAGTTAATAACTATTTAATAGCTATTGTACCTAGTTAAAATAAATTGAAAGATGCCTGTAAAATAAAAATAAATCCTAAAATAGCTACAATATAATTATTATTCATATTGTAGCTATATTAGGGTTTATTTTAAAGGTAAGTATTTAGTTTTAAATAGGATTAATTTAGTTAATAAGAGAAATATTATTTAGATTTATTTAATTAATATTTAAGTTAGGGGGTGTTAGCGTTAGTGTTAGACTTAGGTTTAGGGGTTAATAATTTTATTACAGTGGCGGCGGTGTAGTGGGGGGCAGGATAGGGGTTAATAAATTTATTATAGGTGGCGACGGTGTAGGGGGGGCAGGATAGGGGTTAATAAGTTTAATATAGGTTGCTGCGGGGTCCAGGAGCGGTGGTTTAGGGGTTAAACTATTTATTTAGTTGCGGCGAGGTCTGGGATCAGCAGGATAGGGGTTAATAACTTTATTATATAGGGCGGCGGTATAGGGGGGGGCAGAATAGGGGTTACTAGGTATAATGTAGGTGGCGGCGGTGTCCGGGAGCGGCGGTTTAGGGGTTAATACATTTATAAGAGTTGCGGCGGGTTCTAGGATCGGCGGTTTAGGGGTTAATACCTTTATTGAGTTGCGGGGGGCTCCGGGGGCGCCGGTATAGGGGGTAGAACAGTGTAGTTTAGTGTGGGTGCTTAGTGACAGGCTAGCAAGAAAGCTGTCAAAAAGTCAAAGAGCAGCGAGATCGGATGAGTTATAACTCTCACAATCCGCTGCTCATTTCGCCGTACTTGGTGCGTGGCTTTTTGACAGCTTTTTTGATAACTTAGGTCCGCAGCGGCGATGGTAGGCAAGCTTAGGCGGGCGTATTGAACTGGCGAAGGCAGGTAAAGTAGACGCGTTGATAACTAGGCCCCCTAGTCTCAACATCCAGAGGAGCAAAAAAACCCTGAAAATATCCATGAAGAACCAATGGCTCCAGTACCTCCTGTCACAGAACCATTTGAGCACAGTCAGCCTATAGAAGCAGATGAAGCAGCCATGCAGGAAATGCTGAATCTGGGGAGACAATACAGGGATGATCCCCATGAATTGATTGGTGCTATAGGAGGATATTTGGAGCAACATGGGAGGATCCTTCAGAGGGGCATTGATTTAGAGGAGGAAAGAATAAGTTTAGAAAGGCGCAGATTAGCCCTAGAGCAGAGGGAAATAGAAAGGAAGAAGAGAGCAGATCAGGACAAAAGGGACTTCCAAAATCAATTATTGCAAATTATTCAAGGTACCCTGAATCAATTGCTAAGATCTGCACAACAAAGATCACCTCCTCCTTCTCCACCTGCCTCTAAAAGGTCTAAAGAATAGATCTTTTTGGTTTTCTAATAAATATATATGAATTTATACAAATATATATTTATTTTTATTTAAGCATATGCTGGCAAAATGCTTATATTTGAGTTTATCTTTATATTGTAACACTTATAAAAAATATGTTTTTTATTTCTGTCTTTGTTTGTTTGATTTTCTTAACAAAATATATTGTTTAAAAATGCTTGTTGTTCAAAGACAATGCATGGTCCATGTATTGTTTTATCTGTTTATAAACATTCCCAAACATGAAAGAGTAAAAACCATGTTAGAAATATACAGTTCTGGAGACCATATCTTCAGAAAGATATAAATAAACTAGAAGCTGTCCAAAGGAGGGCTACTAAAATGGTAAATGGCTAAAATATAAAACATACAAAGAAAGACTCTATGATGTAAATATGTATAGTTTAGAGCAGTGTTTTTCAACCAGTGTGCCGTGGCACACTAGTGTGCCGTGAGAGATCCTCAGGTGTGCCACGGCAGACTGACAACAGTGTGACATATTTTTTAAACTTTGCTTTTTTTTTACTCCCAGTGCAGGGGTAGTTTGTAGGAGGCATGGCATAACAGCACAATACATACAGTATGTGTGTGTTTGTATGTATGTGTATATATATATGCTGTATTAGGCTACAATGTGTGATTTTTTTAAAATTTTGGGATGGTGGTGTGCCACGGGATTTTTTTATGTAAAAAAGTGTGCCACGGCAAAAAAAAGGTTAAAAATCACTGGTTTAGAGGATAGAAGGGAAAGAGGTGACATGATAGAAACCTTCAAATATATGAAGGGACTTAATAAAATAGAAGCTGAAACCATTTTTCACAAAAAAATAAATGCCAAAACAAGGGGTCACAATCTAAAGTTAGAGGGTAGTAGATTCAGGAGAAATTTGAGGAAGCATTTTTTTACAGAAAGGGTGGTGGATTCATGGAATGAACTTCCATTTGAGGTGGTAAACACAAAGACTCTAAAGGAATTTAAAAATGCCTGGGACATGCATAAGGCTATCCTAAGGAAAAAGTAACATGTAATATGGGTAGACTTGATGGGCCTTTTTGGTTCTTATCTACCGTCAAATTCTGTTTCTATGTTTCTATATACACCTAGATTACAAGTTTTGCGTTCGTGTTTTAACGCTGAAAAAATGGTCATTTCAGCATTAAAACAGCACCGCAAGTCTTGTCGGTATAGCTGTACCGCATGCCTTTTAGCCTGTAACACAACGTTAGTCCCACACTAGATTTAGAGTTTTGCAGCCAAAGGGGTGCGTTAGCTACGCGTGTTTTTTTCCCTCCGCACCTTTTAAACAACGCTGGTATTTAGAGTTCTCTGAAGGGCTGCATTAGGCTCCAATAAGGGAGCGTAGAGCATAATTTACTACCACTTCAACTCTAAATACCAGCGTTGCTTACGGACGCGGCCAGCTTCAAAAACGTGCTCGTGCACGATTTCCCCATAGGAAACAATGGGGCAGTTTGAGCTGAAAAAAAACACCTGCAAAAATGCAGCGTTCAGCTCCTAACGCAGCCCCATTGTTTCCTATGGGGAAACAGTTTCTAAGTCTGCACCTAACACCCTAACATGTACCCCGAGTCTAAACACCCCTAACCTTACACTTATTAACCCCTAATCTGCTGACCCCGCTATCGATGACCCCTGCATATTATTATTAACCCCTAATCTGCCGCTACGGACACCGCCGCAACCTACATTATCCCTATTTACCCCTAATCTGCTGCCTACAACATCGCCGACACCTATATTATATTTATTAACCCTTAATCTGCCCCCCCAACGTCGCCGCTACCTTACCTACACTTATTAACCCCTAATCTGCCGACCCGACCTCACCGCTACTCTAATAAATGTATTAACCCCTAAACCGCCGAACTCCCGCCTTGCAAACCCTATAATAAATAGTATGAACCCCTAATCTGCCCTCCCTAACATCTTTGACACCTAACTTCAAGTATTAACCCCTAATCTGCCGACCGGACCTCGCCGCTACTCTAATAAATGTATTAACCCCTAAAGCTAAGTCTAACCCTAACACTAACACCCCCCTAAATTAAATATAATTTTTATCTAACAAAATAAATTAACTCTTATTAAATAAATTATTCCTATTTAAAACTAAATACTTACCTGTAAAATAAACCCTAATATAGCTACAATATAACAAATAATTATATTGTAGCTATTTTTGGATTTATATTTATTTTACAGGCAACTTTGTATTTATTTTAACTAGGTACAATATCTATTAAATAGTCAATAACTATTTAATAGCTACCTAGTTACAAAATTACCTGTAAAATAAATCCTAACCTAAGTTACAATTAAACCTAACACTACACTATCAATAAATAAATAAACTAAACTACCTACAATTACCTACAATTAAATCAACTAAACTAAATTACAAAAAAACCAAAACACTAAATTACAAAAAATAAAAAAAGATTACAAGAATTTTAAACTAATTACACCTACTCTAAGCCCCCTAAAAAAATAACAAAGCCCCCCAAAATAAAAAAATGCCCTACCCTATTCTAAAATAAAAAGTTAACAGCTCTATTACCTTACCAGCCCTTAAAAGGGCCTTTTGCGGGGCATGCCCCAAAAAAACAGCTCTTTTGCCTGTAAAAAAAAACATACAATACCCCCCCCACATTACAACCCACCACCCACATACCCCTAATCTAACCCACCCAAACCCCCCTTAAAAAACCTAACACTAAGCCCCTGAAGATCTTCCTACCTTATCTTCACCCAGCCGGGTATCACCGATCTGTCCAGAAGAGGGTCCGAAGTCTTCATCCTATCCGGGCAGAAGAGCTCCTCCAGAGGGTCCGAAGTCTTCATCCTATCCGGGCAGAAGAGGACATCCGAACCGGCAGACATCTTCATCCATGCGGCATCTTCATTTTTTTTTTTTAAAATCATTTATTTATTGTCCAACAAAAAATACAATCGCATAAATTTTCACCTAATGTACCACGCAGGGTCAGGTGTAAGGAAAACATAAAATATAAAATAAACAACGGATCTCTTATCCATACACCATCTATTAAAAAACAAAAATACCCTTGTGAATCTTATTTGTATACAATGTTGGAATTTTACCAAACTAAATAAAATACCATTCAACCTTTACAAACCCTTACTTAATCTATAAGAGTATAATCAAGTAATAAGAAAAAAAAAACATGAAAATGCAAAATAAACAATGGATACCCTTTTCCATACCTAATCTATCTGAAGGAAAAGAAATAAATATACTCTATTTATATAGGATATTGGAATTCTACTAAACTAAATAAAAATCCATTCATCCTGGGGATACACCATTCATCCTGGGGAGAAAAAAAAATAAAAAATAAAAATTATAAAAAAAAAAAAAAAAGGGAAACTTCTTCTTCTTCCTCTCCCCCCTCCCACCCCCCTCCGCCTCCATCTCCCCATATTTCCCTATTCTGTTGTCCAGCCTTCTTTTTTTTTTTATCCTTCCGACTTCACATTTCTGCTCTCCTTTTCTACGCTAGGGTTTTACCCAGACCCTTAATTTACCTTATCCTTCTCTATAATTAATTATCCAGGAATGTGGAAAGATTTCTAAAGCTACTAGATCCATAAAAAAATTTGAGGACAAAAATGGGGTAAGGATAGCTTTTTGTATAGCTAAGGGATAAGATTTAATAATTGGTAGCCATCCGGTTAAGAAGGATTTTATTATTTTTTCCGCAGCAGCTTTTAAATGAAATGATTCATATATAATTTGATTTTGAATCTCCCGCAAAATTAGGAGTAATCCTGGGGCTGTAGTGGATATTCATTGTTTAACAATTTGATGTCTAACAGCTAAAATAATAGTGTTTAAAATGTTTGTTTGGGAGCCCCTGTTACTGACAGGATCTAACCAGATTATATCATTAGGTGATAATATCATAGTTGTCTTGTAGTGTACATTGAACCAATATTCAATTTTACGCCAAAGTTGTATAATTTTTGGGCAGTACCAGAACATATGTAAAGTATCAGCTTTAAGTTTCTTACAGCGGGGACAAGCCCAATTGCTTGTCGGATATATTTTAGCTAATCTAACGGGGGATAGGTAATAATTATTAATGAGTTTAAAATGTGATTCTCTCCAACTCCTAGGGATTTGACATTTCTTTAAATTTTCCATGCTTCGTTTAATTTTTCCCAAGTCTATTGAAGGGAAGAAAGGGATCCAAGATAAAACCAATTTATCTATATGAATTAATGTTTGTTTGGAGAGCATAATATCGTACATGAGAGAAATAGATGAATTGCCTGTCGCAAATTTCTGGAAGCATAGATTGAGATCCGACCAAGCATTTAATCTACTCATATCCCACTTTCGAGTGTTAATAAAGTGGCGCACCTGTAGGTACGCGAAAAAATTGGATCTGGCCAACTGGAAATTTTGGGCTAAAATTCCAAAAGAAATTACTTGCCCATCTTGTGGAAGGATCTGACAGATATATTTGAGATCTTTTTCAAACCAATCTCTAAATACTAATTGCTTAACACCTGGAGAAAATTGTGGATTACCCGAAAATCCACTTCCAGCATTGTGCAACACTTCTGCCACACCACTACAACATTTCTGATCGATATTAACGAGGATAACTTACTTGGTAAGAGTTGTAGAGGGTAGTGTAATATTGCTTTTAAAGAAAAGGGAGAGACCATATAGGTCTCAATATCTAAAGAAGACACTAACTCCTTTCCTATAATCCAATCTACCGCCGTTTTAATTAAACAAGCCCAATTATACAGTTTAAAATTAGGAAAAGCAAGACCAGTTGCTTCAAATTTTAGCATAAGTCTATCTAAGGAGATGCGTGCTTTCCTGTTATTCCAAATAAATTTGGAACAGCAGGAATATAATTTACGCAGATCCTTATTAAGAATAAAGAGGGGAAGATTCTGAAGAGGATAGAGTAATCGAGGGAAAATGATTGTCTTAATTAAATTAATGCGAGCCGTAATAGATAATGGGAAGGCCAACCAAAGTTCCAGATCAGATTTAACCTTCTGAAAAAGTGGTGAAAAAATGAGACAATACCAATTTTTCGGGTTTTTATGCAATATTATGCCTAGATATGTAATTGCTTCAACCTCTTTAAATGGATGCTCTTGCAAACTATTTCTAAGTTTATTAATTCACATAAGCTCACTTTTATTGGAATTGATTTTATAACCTGCAAACGAACTGAACTCATCTAGACATTGCAGTACTGTGGGTATTGAATAAGCTGAATTTTTTAAAAATAACAGTAAATTGTCCGCATACAGAAGAATCCTAAGGGTATAGGAGCCCATATTGAGTCCCTTTAGTACACTTCTTAGACGAATAGCTAAGGGCTCCAGGGCCAGATTAAACAGAAGGGGCGACAACGGGCACCCCTGTCTTGTTCCCCTGCCTAAAGTAATTTTTTGAGAGAGATGACCATTGACAATAATATACGAAATTGGATTTTTATAGATTTTCCGAATAAATTGAAAAAATTGATCCTTAAAGCCAAATTCCTCCAAAGCTTTAAATAAATGGCCCCATGAGATAGCATCAAAAGCTTTTTCGGCGTCTAGAGAAAGAATTGCACAATCATCTGGGAGATTCTTTTTTTCCTTTTCTTTTAAGTAATAAAAATAATCAAGAAAGGTCACAACTTTGCGAATATTTTTTATGGAAGTCCTATGTTTCATGAAACCGGTTTGATCTGTGTGGATAATATTTCCCAGATATAGAGAGAGCCTATCAGCTAAGATAGCCATCAGGATCTTATAATCTGTGTTCAACACAGATATCGGCCTATTAGAAGCCGGATCTTCAGGATTTTTACCTTTCTTAAGGATTAGAGTAATATTAGCAGCTGAAAAATATGAAGAGCTAGGGCTGTCTGAACAGAAATAATTATTAAACAGTTTTTCTAATATGGGGATGATCTCCGGGGCCAATATTCTATAGAATTCTAACGGTAGACAATCGGGGCCGGATGCCTTATTTAATCTCATTTTATCTATTGTTTTTCTAATTTCCTCAGCCTCGATTGGAGCATTAAGTAATGTTAACTCATTTTCTTGAATTTGAGGAAGCTTTATTTTAGACCAGAATCTGTCTTGATTATAAGCATTGCTGTCTTGACTAGCATATAACTTCTGATAGTAGGAATACAGCACTCTACTAATCTCCCTTGTATCCGTATAGCGGATATCATTTTCTTTAATCACCGGAATATAATTCTTCTTCTTTCTATTTTTTATTAATTTTGCTAGGTGTTTAGTTGAGTCGGCATAGAGGCCTTTAAACTGCATATTAATTTTAAGTTCTTCATTTTGGGATCTCTGTTCTAAAAAAACATCTCTCTCTCTTCTAGCCTCCTGGTACTTATTCCAGCTGGCTGGGGAACAATCATCAGAAAATCTTCTATAGGAATTTCTAACTCTGTTAGATAACTGAATTTCCTGCTCCTTAAACTTTTTTTTACTGTTTATTAAGTAACTTTTAATTTCACCTCTTAGGACAGCCTTAGCCGCTTCCCAGAAGATCTCAATTCTATTATGATATGAAATGTTATTTGTACAGTAATCCTTCCATTTTTGCTTGAGCCAGTTAGCAAATCTAGGATTGTTCAAAAGATATTGTGGAAAAAAGAGTGATTGCGATCTTTCTGCAAAATTAGTTAGAGGTGGGAGAGTTAAATGAATTATTGCGTGATCGGATATCAATATGTCCTCAATTCCTGTGTCCATTTGCACTATCGACAGTGATTCAGATATTAAAAAGAGATCAATCCTGGAGAAGGTTCTATGAGCTCTAGATTCCCAAGTATATATCAAGGAGTCAGGATTTTTAATTCTCCAGATGTCTACCATTTTAAGCTTTGAACAAAAA
This sequence comes from Bombina bombina, assembly GCF_027579735.1. Taxonomy (NCBI): domain Eukaryota; kingdom Metazoa; phylum Chordata; class Amphibia; order Anura; family Bombinatoridae; genus Bombina; species Bombina bombina. The sequence continues at coordinate 1,219,251,960 of NC_069499.1, forward strand.
GTTCTAAAATATTTGGCGGTTTTTTTATATTCTTTAGCGTCTGTATTACAAAATCTATCTAATTCTGGTACTAAAGTCATGTTAAAATCACCCGCTAAAATGAGATTCTCCCCTATGAAGGGAAAAATGTTAAGTTTTATTTTTTCCCAGAAACTTCTGCTGTTTTTATTTGGACCGTACACATTGCAAAGCACATATAACATCTGGTTAATCTGGATTTGAAGTATAATATACCTAGCCTCTGGATCTTTATCTATATGCAAGATTCTATAATCTAATTTTTTATGAAGTATAAACGCTACTCCACATTTCCTGTCAATGCTAGGGGCGACTACAACCTCACCCACCCATTTAATTTTAAGCTTTGCTGCTTCTATCTCAGTAAGATGGGTTTCTTGAATATAAGCAATATCTGGCCTTTTTTTTGGCAAGAGTTTTAACTATAAGTTTTCTCTTCATAGGGGAGGTTATTCCTCCTACATTCCATGACAGAATGTTTACTCCAGTCATTAAAAAGAGGGAAAAATCTTAAAATTCAACAGTTCACTTAGTAACTTCTCTCTTATTTCATCCCACCTATCCTCTGTCTTAGTCATTTAGCAATATTTTTAATAAATTCCTGCAAGGGAGAGAGAGAACAGAATGAAGAGGAAAGAGAGAGAGAGAGAGAGAAAGAAGAGAAAAAAAAAAAAAACAGCACACATTTCACACTCGACAGCATCCTAATAATCATTAGTATTATCATCATAGCACTAGAATCAATTTTCTCACTTTTCAATTTGCCATTTTTGAACTAACAAACTCTTTGATATCTGTAACTTCTTGAAATGTAAGTATTGAGCCCCTGTCCTCTACTATAACCTTTTCCGGGTAAACCATATGCGCCTTAAATCCGTTATTTATTAGCTGAGAGCAGAATGGAGCCATTAGCTTCCTCTTCATGGACGTCTCGTTAGAGAAGTCCTGAAAAAGCAGGATTTTATTATTACCCAACTGAATAGGGCCGTTCTTTCTAAAGAGTTTCAGTAATTCAATTTTATCCTGAAATTTTAGTACCTTAAATATACACATTCTACTCTTGGCTCTATTATCAGATTGCACTCTCTTAGGCCCTACTCTGTGTGCTCTTTCTATTATCAGGGGTAAATACTCAGCAGGCATTCCTAGCGCTTGGGGCAGCCCTAAAGAGGTAAACTTAATTAAATCCTCATATTCTACAGTTTCCGGTAGACCCACAATACATATGTTATTGCGCCTGGAGCGATCTTCCATATCCTCCAGGCGCAATTGCATCTTTTGAATTGCGGTATCTTGTTTCCGTATAGTTACTTCTTGTGCATTTACACGGTCTTCAAGATCCGAAATTCTGTCTTCTGCTTCACCGATTCTGGCAGAAAACTGCCTGACTTCGGTGGAGAGAGTGGATAATTCTGAGGCCATACCGGAAATTTCTTTTTTGATCATTTCAAATTGTGGTGAAAACACGGCTGACATCTGTGCTATCAACATCTGAATATCAAAGGGGGGGGGATAGGTAAATCCCTTGATGTGGAATCAAGACTACTATCACTTGATTTAGTTTTTTTATCCTTCGCTTTGGGAGGCATTTTAGGTGAATTTTTTTTCGTCAGTGTGACGAATTTTTCCATTAATTTTGTGCGTCTCAGATAGTAACTAAGTAAGAGAAAAAACGTGAGCAAAATTACTAAGAGCCGCACCGCAGCGCAGTCTCAGTAGAGACAAATTGTGTGTGTAGATACAAAAACAAACAGATAAATAAAGATAATAAAAAAAAGAGAGAGAGAAAAAAAGGGTGATGAAGGATTTTTCCTTTTTTTTTATAATAACTAAATATGTGTGTGCATCTATATACCAATATATGGGATGTGCCCCCTATCTAGGGGAAAAGAACAAAAAAAAAAAAAAAAAAAAGTGAAATAAGCCAAGCAAAGCGGAAAAAAAAAATTTCATATGAAAATAGAAAAATCTCCCTCCTTTATATTTTTTGTGTTGATATTTTGCTCACAACACCTAAATGAATATTATCTGGTCTAGCTAGAAACTGAGTGAAATGTTTTATGAGTAAGGACCTTTAAGAAAAGTAGCTAAGGGGCCATTTTTTCCTTCTCTTCTCCTCTTCTTTTCCCTTTTTTTCCCCCTTTTTTCCCCTTCCTCCTTCCCCTTTCTTTTTCCTTTTTTCTTTCTTTCTAACCCCTGTATACTAGTAGACCAAATAAAGCATTTACAGACTAGATAGTTATCCGAGTTGTCACAGAGATATAATATCCCTACCAGGCCCGCACAATTAGATATAGCCAGTTATTTGTCATTTGTAGAAATGATACTCAAGTACCATACTCTGAATTGACCCAAAACTTAACAGACAAATTATATAGATTAGATCATTAGCAAATGGCAATAGTATACATAAACAAAGAATTGGTTTATCAAAGTATACGATTTTTAAGTATAACAGGGAGATATTCTTACAACCTTTAAGGAAATTGATTCTTATTGTCCTTGAATGGCACCCTGTTCAGATAAATAACACCTTACAGGATTTCCCAACCCTTTTTTATTTTCCAGTTTTCTCGCCTCTTTCCTTTCCTTTCCGGTTTCTTAGTCTCTTAAAGTTCTCTTTAGATTTAAATACAGCAAAAAGTCATTACCAGGTAAAGCAATTACCAGCAATCATACTGGAGACAAGTAGTATCCCAGGGAAAACAAGCGAGCAAACTTTCAGGGACCTACATCAATATAGGGGTACAACAATTTCTCACTGGAGACAAACCCCTTATCAAAATGGTAATGAATTGCCCCTGGGACATCAGAGTTCCTCCGCTTTAGCCCAGCTAGCCCGGTATAGATGTAAATGGCAATAAGGGGGCAAAGAAAAGAAAGCAATACTTGCGGCTGCGACCAGTTCTGATATCCTCACTGCGTCTCAAAAGCCGTCCTCCAAAGTTGATATCCAGCAGCTTCTTGGGTTAAATCATGCCAGAGGAACCAGGCCCTCCGCGCTGTGCCCTTCGCCTTGATCCGGGTGAAGTTGGTCTGTCCTACACGGATCCCTCCGCGAAGCGGCGTTCCTACCTCACCGGTTATGACGTTTGCACCGGCTTCCTGTCACATGCCTCCGGGAGCTGTCCTCAGCATATCCGCTCCTCTCCTCTGCACGGCCACTGCTTACAAGCCAACGGTACCGGGAAGCCGACACACAGGTACACAGTAACAGGGTTAGGGCCACCCCGGGTATTCTGCCTCCGGGTCTATGCTACTGACAGGCAGTTTTCAGCTGTCCCACATTCATCCTGGCAAACAGATAGGACTTCCAGCTCTACGCCAAGTTGTTTGGCTATGTGCACCACCACACCAAAAACCCCTATAGCCTCAGGGTTAAGTGGTGTAAGAGCTTGGGAAGAAGTTTCAGCGGTGGTTAGTCACTGCACAGACCTGGAGCACGCGGTTTTCCAAGCTCCACCCCATCCGGCGCGGAGCGGGACCATCTTGAAGCAGCCGACGCGGAGCCATCCTTCTTCACTGACGGACTAACGACGAATGAAGGTTCCTTTAAATGACGTCATCCAAGATGGCGTCCCTCGAATTCCGATTGGCTGATAGGATTCTATCAGCCAATCGGAATTAAGGTAGAAAAAATCTGATTGGCTGATTGAATCAGCCAATCAGATTCAAGTTCAATCTGATTGGTTGATCAAATCAGCCAATCAGATTGAGCTTGCATTCTATTGGCTGTTCCGATCAGCCAATAGAATGCAAGCTCAATCTGATTGGCTGATCCAATCAGCCAATTGGATTGAGCTTGAATCTGATTGGCTGATTCAATCACAGCCAGATTATTCCTACCTTAATTCTGATTGGCTGATAGAATTTTGTAATTATTTTAACTAGGTAGCTATTAAATAGTTATTAACTATTTAATAGCTATTGTACCTAGTTAAAATAAATGCAAAGTTGCCTGTAAAATAAATATAAATCCTAAAATAGCTACAATATACAATGGGGAAAAAAAGTATTTAGTCAGCCATCAATTGTGCAAGTTCTCCCACTTAAGAAGATGAGAGCGGCCTGTAATTTTCATCATAGGTATACCTCAACTATGAGAGACAAAATGTGGAAACAAATCCAGACAATCACATTGCCTGATTTGGAAAGAATTTATTTTCAAATTATGGTTTGCACTCAAAATCTCACGATACATGGCCCCATTCATTCTTTCATGTACACGGATCACTCGTCCTGTTCCCTTTGCAGAGAAACAGCCCCAAAGCATGATGTTGCCACCCCCATGCTTCACAGTAGGTATGGTGTTCTCTCTGCTCCAAACACGACAAGTTGTGTTTCTACCAAAAGTTCTACTTTGGTTTCATCTGACTATATGATATTCTCCCAATCCACTTCTGGATCATCCAAATGCTCTCTAGCATACTTCAGACGGGCCCGGACATGTGCTGGCTTAAGCAGGGGGACACGTCTGGCACTGCAGGATCTGAGTCCCTGGCAATGTAGTGTGTTACTGATGGTAGCCTTTGTTACATTGCTCCAGCTCTATGCAGGTCATTCACTAGGTCCCCCTGTGTGGTTCTGGGATGTTTGCTCACTGTTCTTGTGATCATTTGACCCCACGGGGTGAGATCTTGCGTGGAGCCCCAGATTGAGGGAGATTATCAGTGGTCTTGTATGTCTTCCATTTTCTAATTATTTCTCCCACAGTTGATTTCTTCACACCAAGCTGCTTGCCTATTGCAGATTCAGTCTTCCCAGCCTGGTGCAGGTCTACAATTTTGTTTCTGGTGTCCTTCGACAGCTCTTTGGTCTTCACCATAGTGGAGTTTGGAGTGTGACTGTTTGAGGTTGTGGACAGGTGTCTTTTATACTGATAACAAGTTCAAACAGGTGCCATTAATACAGGTAATGAGTGGAGGACAGAGGAGCCTCTTAAAGAAGAAGATACAGGTCTGTGAGAGCCAGAAATATTGCTTTTTTGAAGGTGACCAAATACTTATTTTCCACCATAATTTGCAAATAAATTCTTTCCGAATCAGACAATGTGATTGTCTGGATTTGTTTCCACATTTTGTCTCTCATAGTTGAGGTATACCTATGATGAAAATTACAAGCCTCTCTCATCTTCTTAAGTGGGAGAACTTGCACAATTGGTGGCTGACTAAATATTTTTTTTCCCCACTGTAATTATTCATTATATTGTAGCTATATTAGGGTTTATTTTACAGGTAAGTATTTAGTTTTAAATAGGAATAATTTATTTAATAAGAGTTAATTTATTTCGTTAGATAAAAATTATATTTAACTTAGGGGGGTGTTAGTGTTAGGGTTAGACTTAGCTTTAGGGGTTAATACATTTATTAGAGTAGCGGTGAGGTTCAGTCGGCAGATTAGGGGTTAATAAGTGTAGGTAGGTAGCGGCGATGTTGGGGGGGCAGATTAGGGGTTAATAAATATTATGTAGGTGTCGGCGATATTAGGGGCAGCAGAATAGGGGTAGGATAATGTAGGTGGCAGGGGTGTGCGGTCGGCAGGTTAGGGGTTAAAAAAATTTATTAGAGTAGCGGCGATGTGGGGGAACCTCGGTTTAGGGGTACATAGGTAGTTTATGGGTGTTAGTGTACTTTAGAGCACAGTAGTTTAGAGCTTTATAAACCGGCGCTAGCCCATAAAGCTCTTAACTCCTGACTTTTTTCTGCGGCTGGAGGTCTGTCGTTAGACTTCTAACGCTCACTTCAGCCAAGACTCTAAATACCGGCGTTAGGAAGATCCCATTGAAAAGATAGGATATGCAATTGGCGTAAGGGGATCTGCGGTATGGAAAAGTTGCGGCTGGAAAGTGAGCGTTAGACCCTTTCCTGACTGACTCTAAATACGAGCGGGCGGCCAAAACCAGCCGTTAGGAGCCCTTAACGCTGGTTTTGATGGCTAACACTGAACTCTAAATCTAGGCGGCGGCTGGAAAGTGAGCGTTAGACCCTTTCCTGACTGACTCTAAATACCAGCGGGCGGCCAAAACCAGCGTTAGGAGCCCTTAACGCTGGTTTTGATGGCTAACGCAGAACTCTAAATCTAGGCGTAGGTTTTAATCCTATAGTAAACGTTCCTCATAAATATAAGCAATGCCTTATTGTCTGCACAAATTGCGGTACATCAACAAATCGGCATTCTCAATGTTAAATTTATAGCTTTTTCTTTCTTTGGTTTTCTTAAATAGTCTAAATGGTGAGAGGAGTTGAACATATATAATTATACTGAGTGAAACGTGTAAACTGTATTTATTATCCTGACAAATAGTGTTCTTCACTGTGATCAGTGTTCAGCATCTCAATTGAGATTATTTTAAAGGGACATGTTGTTCAATAACAATTGCTTATTGTAAGTCAGAAGATAGAATTTATTATTTTTGTTATTTTTCACCGTCTTGTAATTATTGTAGAAAATGAGTAGCTCTAACATATTTAATCATGACAATATAAGCTATATTTTAAAATTACACAAAATCTGATCTCCCATAGGGGTGGCTTAACACATTTTGACAATGTAAGCAAGCTCCTACCCCTGTCCAAAACTTCCTCAGCTTAGCAAAAAAATATTAAAAAGAAGCCCACCAAACATAAAATATTGGCACCAAAAAATCATCCTATATAGAATTTCACAAAATATCATCTATTTTTACACTCACTCAGTTCTCCCATTTATTATTATTCTTATAGTGTTTTTATTAGTGTAGAAAGACATGGATCTAAGGCATCAATGACAAAACAAAATGAAAATGGTAGTTGCTGCTAGATGATAACTATTACTATGACAATCACTTGATACAGTAGTTATATGGATGAGGTTTCTTATTATCTATTTCAGGGTTCTTCAAATCACGGGTCCGTACCCATTAATGGGTCACAACACTATGTGCACTGGGTCGCGGCTTGTGCGTGTTGTAGGAGTGTGTGTGGTGTATTGTATGAGATTGTGTGTGTGCTGTGCATGTGTTGTGTATGAGAGTGTGTGGGGTGTGTGTGTTATATGAGAGTGTGGGTGGTATATGTGTGTGTGTTATATGAGTGTGTGTGTGGTATGTGTGTTATATGAGAGTGTGTGTGGTGTATTGTATGAGATTGTGTGTGTGATGTGCTTGTGTTGTGTATGAGAGTGTGTGTGGTGTGTGTTGTATGAGAGTGTGTGTGTGTTTTATGAGTGTGTGTGTGGTGTGAGTGTTATATGAGAGTGTGTGTGGTATGTGTGTTGTATGAGTGTGTGTGTGTGTGTGTGTGTGTGGTATGCATGTAATATGAAAGTGTGTGTAATGCTCGTGGGATATTCCACAATCAGATCGAACTCGGCCAGTAGTCTTCTTATCCCGGGGTCGAGCCGGAATGATAGGGAATATCCCAGAGCAGAGAAAGTTCGCAAGATAAGGTAGGCAGCACTTACCACAGGTAGGGTAGTCTTTGGTGGCAACAGGCAGGGAATCAGAGCAGTCCAAGGGTAAACCACTAGAATGGTCAGGCAGGCAGGGTTTGGCAACGTTAAAGCAGTCTAAGGATAAACTAGTAGAATGATCAGGCAGGGTTTGGCAACAGAGAGACTATCCAGAACAATCGGGGTTAATCAAGCAGAGTGGTCAGACAAGCAGAGATCAGCAGTAGTATATCAATCCAGCAATTAAGGGGTTAACAGGCAGAGTGGTTAGACAAGCAGAGTTCAGCAGCAGTAAATCAATCCAGCAATTTAGGAGTTAACAGACAGAGTGATCAGACAAGCAGAGTTCAGCAGCAGTATATCAATCCAGCAATATAGCAGCAATAACACCCAGGAGAACAGAAAGTAACACCTATACTTGGGCACAGGTGAATGTAAGTGAAGTGCTTACATAGCTGCAGGGTTTGTGCCACAGGAGGAATCCAGACCAGCATCAGGAAGAAGGGAGCGCACAGCGATGACGTCACTGCCGCACGCAGACAGGAGCCAACTCCCCCCTGAGTCGGCCTCAAAGGATGAGCAGCATGGAATTTGCAGACCAAAGATGGAGCATGCACATCACGGGCAGGAACCCAGGAACGATCTGCCACAGAGTAACCCTTCCAAAGTACCAGATACTGCAGTTGTCTGCACCTGTATCTGGAGTCCAGGATCTTAGCAACCTCGTATTCAGGGTCACCACGGACCAGGAGCAGAGGAGGAGGAGCTCAGAGCTGGGTATATCTATTCTTGATGTAAGGCTTGAGTAGTGAGACGTGGAAGACTGGGTGTATGCACAGGGCCACTTTGTAGGCAACAGGAGACAGTCTTTTCAGGACTGTGTAAGGACTAATAAACCTAGGCCCCAATTTGTGACAGGGTTGACATAGATGAGTATGTTGAGTAGAGACCCAAACACGTTCACCTACTGAGATGGAACGTACAGAAGCTCTATGACGATCAGCAAACTTTTTATATCTAGAGACAGCTGATTGTAGCTGAGAGCGAATACATTGACAATGAGTGGTGATGAGTTCAGTAACGTGTCGGTCTGCAGCAGAAAGAGGGAAGACACGAGGTTTATACCCTGCTGCGGCTTGAAATTGAGAACATTGAAGAGAAGAGTGCCAATGAGTGTTTCTTGCCAGCTCAGAGCGTTGACAAAGGCTCTAAGGTAGGCTTCAAGATCCTGATTTACTCTCTCAGTTAGTCCATTGGTCTGAGGATGCTAGTCAGAAAATAAGGAAACAGTGGTTCCAATCAACAAAAGGCTCTCCAAAAGGTAGAGATGAACTGTGGACCTCTGTCGGAAACAATATTCACAGGAATGCCATGAAGTCATACCACATGCAAGAGAAAAAGAGACGATTATTCTTGGGCAGAAGGCAGTTTTGTTAGGGGTACAAAATGAGCCAGTCTGGAAAAGCGATCCACCACAACCAAGATAACTGTATGGTGTTCAGAAGGAGGAAGGTCCACAATGAAATCCATTGTTATGTGAGTCCATGATTGTTTGGGACTGGACAATGGTTGGAGCAAGCCGGGAGGCAAGGATCAGGGGGTTTTGTTGGCAGCACTTCATAGCAGGCCACCATACATGTTGGGAAAGATGCTTAAAAGTCCTTGTTAAACTAGGATGTCCTGAGAGTTTGCTATCATGAGCCCAGGACAGCACAGGAGTGTGTAGGTTCAGAGGTACAAAAAAGATATCGGAAGCCATGGGAGCTTCAGGAGGTTTACTAGACTGGGCAAGTTGCAGTCTTTGAAGAAGGGTGATATTCAGTTGAGCAACCGCACAGGAGGCAGGTATGATGTGTTTAATAGGAGCTTCAGAAGAATCACTTGAGTGAGGAAACTGACGAAAAAGGGCATCAGCCTTCTTGTTTTTGAACCCAGGAAGATAGGAGGCCACAAAGTTAAAACAGGAAAAGAACAAGGCCCACCTGGCCTGTCAAGGATTGAGTCAATGAGCAGACTCTAGGTAAGTCAGATTCTTGAGATCGATGAGAATCTAAATGGGGCTGGCGATGCCTTCTAACCAATGACGTCATTCAGTCAAGGCCATCTTAGTGGCTAGGAGTTCATGATTACCCACGTCATAATTCCTCTCAGCAGGAGTAAAGAGTTTAGAGAAAAAGGCTACAGGATGCGACTTGGAGGTTAAAGGATCCCTTTGGGTTAGAACTGCTCCAGCCCCTATCTCAGAGGCAACAACCTCTAAAGTGAACTCTAGGTCAGGATCAGGATGGCGGAGCACAGGAGCAGAACAGAAAGCCTTTTTTTATGAGTAAAGGCATATATGGCCTCAGGGGACCAATGTTTACAGACTTTGTTCCGTTTTGTCAATTCCGTGAGAGGAGTGACTGTTTGAGGAAAGTTCTTTATAAACTTGCGGTAATAATTGGAGAACCCCAAGAATCTCTGTAACTACTTTAATGAAGTAGGTTGAGGCCATTCTAAAACTGCAGTGAGTTTAGCAGGATCTATGGCAAAACCTTCTTTCAAGATGACATAACCAAGGAACTGGATCTGAACTTGGTCAAACTCACATTTTTCTAGTTTGGCTACCAAGGAATTGTCTCTGAGACGTTGAAGTACCTAAAAACTGAAGGGTTTAGGTTGATTAAAACCTGTTACATACAACAGCTCAAACAGATTATCTCATCTAATATGGCTAATGTAAAAAAGTGGGAGGTGACTTCACCATCCGGTGTAGTTTATAACAACAGTGAAGGTCCTAATAGATAAGTGTCAATGTGGTTATGTGCCACAGAAAACGAATACCACAATTTGAAAGATGGATACCACAATGGAAAAAATAATAACATAAGATGTATATATAACCAAATTAAAAATTAAAAAATTAAAAATTCAATCCTATCCAGAACAGATTGGAAAAGACAAAAAACTGATTGGTAAAATTGATTTACCAATAAGCTATACCCCGTAGGCCCTTATTGTTGAGTATTTTTTCTCTTTGATTTCAGGTCCATGTTTTCAACAGACTAGGATACTGGATCAGGACATACTCCCTAGGATTTTTTTTTTTTTACTCATTGACACTCTTTTTATTCATTGACATTTTTGGATATCCTTAAGGACTAATCATATTGGGATTAACTAATCCGATCAAAAACTGTGATTTTCATTTATTTCTTGTGTAAATATTATTATTGTTTGTAATCACATTAAATGTTATTTCATATCCACTGGGCAACTCAGGCCCTTCATAATAGAAACACTATAGGGCAAGCTAGTCCTATATGGTCAATACATTAATATATTGTTATATCTGTATGTTCACATTCACTCTTTGCTACATTTGTTTTTATATTGATTTTTAGCTCTGTTGTTGGAGCAAATTTACCTATAACACTTGTCACACTGCTCTCTTTTTTGATATATATATATATTTTGCTCTTTTTTTGATATACTTTAAACACCCCTTGGATAAACCAGTATTGATCCAATATTTTTACATTTTTACATTTTTATTTTCACACATTGTGTGCTATATACACCTTTACACATTGCAGTTTTTCTCATTGTGAGTTTTGAATCTGTCACTTTAGAGCTTTCCATCATACTCACTAAGCTTTTGTTTTTTGTCTTTTCCAATCTGTTCCGGATAGGATTGAATTTTTAATTTTTGAATTTTTAATTTGGTTATATATACATCTTATGTTATTATTTTTTCCATTGTGGTATCCATCTTTTAAATTGTGGTATTCATTTTCTGTGGCACATAACCACATTGACACTTATCTATTAGGACCTTCGCTGTTGTTATAAACTACACCGTATGGTGAAGTCACCTCCCACTTTTTTACATTAGCCATATTAGATGAGATAATCTGTTTGAGCTGTTGTATGTAACAGGTTTTAATCGACCTAAACCCTTCAGTTTTTAGGTTGTTTTTACTTATTATCCTTGTTATTATTTTTGCTATTTTAGATGTTGTATTTTTAAAACCTATTTTAACTGTAAGAATTGTAATAAATTGTCTCCACTCTTAAAGACATCATCTGTTCTTGATAGAGTACCTATAAGTAAGCATATGGTATTCCAGAGTACTGACACCTGTATTATACCTTAGCCTTTGGCGCTCCTATATATCCACCATTATTTAATCTTACCAGACCTATTAGGGGGTCTTCTTTATAGTGTAGCAGGTATATAGTCCCAGGCGCTAATTGCTTCTCTCTCCGTTTTGTACGTTGAAGTACCTGTCTTACGTGCTTATGATGCTCCTCCAGAGTGGAAGAGAAAATAAGGATGTCATCTAGGTAGACAATGACAGTGCGATTGAGGAGGTTATGGAAGACATCGTTGACAAATGCCTGGAAGACTGCAGGGGCATTACACAGCCCAAAGGGCATTAAGAGGTATTCATAATGACCTAAACTTGTGTTAAAGGCGGTCTTCCATTCGTGGCCTGGGAAGATACAGATCAGATTGTATGCACCATGTAAGTCCAGCTTGGTGAAGAAGCGAGCATTCTGGAGTGAGTCATAGAGTTTGGTGATCAAAGGAATGGGATAGCAATTCTTGATAGTGATGTGGTTCGAGGTCCTGTAGTCGATGCAGGGTCGGAGTCCACCATCATTCTTACTGAAAAAAAGAAGTCTGCCCCAGCAGAAGTGGAGGAATTAAACCTTTAGCTAGGTTCTCTTGGATATACTCCTCTATGGATTTCGTTTCATCTTTGGAGAGAGGATAAGTCCCCCCTTTAGGAAGTGGAGCTCTGGGAAAGAGGTCAATTTTGCAGTCATAAGAACGGTGGGGTGGCAGCACGTCGGCTGCTTTTTTGTCAAACACATATACTTAGGGGAGGTTTGGAGGAGTCTGTATACTGGCTATGGGGATGCAGAGCAGAGGAGTGACTTTAGCAAGGCAGGAGTGGAAACAGGAGGTACCCCAGGAGGCCAGTTGTCCTTCAGCCCAGTCAAACTGTGGATTGTATATACGAAGCCTAGGAAGACCAAGGATGACAGGCTGTGCTGGGGAATAATGACCTTGAACTGCAGCTGTTTGGTATAAAGGACTCCCACAGTCAGGGTCAGGGGTGCTGACTCAAATTGGATCAATCCTGAACCAACAGGAGTGCCATCCAGAGTAGTTAATTTGAGACAAGGGGGGATATTTATCAAAGTATCAACTATGTTGCATTCACGTGAGTCAATACGCTCGCCAAACATAGCCAAACATTGTGGCCGCGGATCTGAATACGAAAAAGCCATCAAAAACACACGCGTCAAGTACGGTGCAAAGAGCATCGGACTGGTGTTAACTAACAGTCATTGATGTTGCGGCTATTCAAGCTTTTCCCAACTATATTTATACCATTTCATTACTGTCCACGAACAAGCACATTTCTCTTTAGCACATTATTGTATACTAGTCCTAAAGCCCGTTCACACGGGCCATTTTTTTGCAGTACAGCGGTCCCACCCCTTGCTCTCTCTCTCCCCCATCTCTTTTGCGCTCTCTCTCCCCCTCTCTTTTGAGCTCTCTCTCTCCCCCATCTCTTTTGCGCTCTCTCTCACCCCTCTCCTTTGAGCTCTCTCTCTCCCCCATCTCTTTTGCGCTCTCTCTCCCCCTCTCTTTTGAGCTCTCTCCCCCCCTCTCCTCTCTCTCTCCCCTCCTCTCTCTCTCTCCCCTCCTCTCTCTCTCCCCCTCTTTCTCTCCCCTATCTCTCTCTCTCCTCCCTCTCTTTTGTGCTCTCTCTCTCTCCCCCTCTTTTCTTCTCTCTCTCGCCCCTCTCTTTTGCACTCTCTCCCCCTCTCTTTTGAGCTTTCTCTCTCCCCCTCTCTTTTGCGCTCTCCCCCCTCTCTTTTGCGCTCTCTCCCCTTCTCTTTTGTGCTCTCTCTCCCTCCTCTTTTGCTCTCTCTCCCCCTCTCTTTTGTGCTCTCTCCCCCTCTTTTGCTCTCTCTCCCCCTCTCTTTTGTGCTCTCTCTCTCTCTCTCTCTCGCCCCCCTCTCTTTTGCGCTCTCTCTCTCCCCCTCTCTTTTGCACTCTCTCCCCCTCTCTTTTGCACTCTCTCCCCCTCTCTTTTGTGCTCTCTCCCCCTCTCTTCGCGCTCTCTCACCCCTTTCTTTTGCACTCTCTCTAACCCTCTCTTTTGAGCTCTCTCTCTCTCCCCCCCTCTTTTGCTCTCTCTCCCCCCTATCTTTTGTGCTCTCTCCCCCCTCTTTTGCTCTCTCTCTCTCCCCCTCTCTTTTGCTCTCTCTCTCTCTCTCTCTCTCTCTCTCCTCCCCTCTCTTTTGTGCTCTCTCTCTCTCCCCCTCTCTTTTTTGCTCTCCCTCCCCTCTCTTTTGCGCTCTCTCCCCCTCTCTTCACGCTCTCTCCCCCATCTCTTTTGCTTTCTCTCTCCCCCATCTCTTTTGCGCTCTCTCTCCCCCTCTCTTTTGAGCTCTCTCTCTCTCCCCCATCTCTTTTGCGCTCTCTCTCCCCCTCTCTTTTGAGCTCTCTCTCTCCCCCTCTCCCTCTCCCCCCTCCTCTCTCTCTCCCCCCTCCTCTCTCTCTCTCTCTCTCTCTCCCCCTCCTCTCTCTCTCCCCCCTCCTCTCTCTCTCACCTCCTCCTCTCTCTCTCACCCCTCCTCTCTCTCTCCCCCTCTCCTCTCTCTCTCTCCGCCCCTCCTCTCTCTCTCTCCGCCCCTCCTCTCTCTCTCTCCCCCCTCCTCTCTCTCTCTCTCTCTCTCTCTCTCTCTCCCCCTCCTCTCTCTCTCCCCCCCTCCTCTCTCTCCCCTCCTCTCTCTCTCCCCCTCTCTCCCTCCCTTCTCTCTCTCTCCCCCTCTCTTTTGTGCTCTCTCTCTCTCCCCCTCTTTTGCTCTCTCTCTCTCTCCCCCCTCTTTTGTGCTCTCTCTCCCCTCTCTTTTGCGCTCTCTCTCCCCCCTCTCTTTTGCGCTCTCTCCCCCCTCTCTTTTGCGCTCTCTCCCCCCTCTCTTTTGTACTCTCTCTATCCCCCTCTCTTTTGAGCTCTCTCCCCCATCTCTTTTGTGCTCTCTCTCCCCCTCTCTTTTGAGCTCTCTCTCTTTTGAGCTCTCTCTCTCCCCCCTCTCTTTCCCCTATCCACTCTCTCTCTCCCCTCCTCTCTCTCTCTCTCTTTCTCTCTCTCCCCTCTCCTCTCTCTCTCTCCCCCCCTCTCCTCTCTCTCTCTCCCCCCTCTCCTCTCTCTCCCCCCTCTCCTCTCTCTCTCCCCCCTCTCCTCTCTCTCTCCCCTCTCCTCTCTCTCCCCCTCTTCTCTCTCTCTCCCACCTCTCCTCTCTCTCTCCCCCCTCTCCTCTCTCTACCACTCTCCTCTCTCTCCCCCACTCTCCTCTCTCTCTCCCACTCTCCTCTCTCTCCCCCACTCTCCTCTCTCTCTCCCCCCCTCTCCTCTCTCTCCCCCCTCTCCTCTCTCTCCCCCCTCTCCTCTCTCTCCCCCCTCTCCTCTCTCCCACCCCTTGCTCTCTCTCTCCCCCATCTCTTTTGCGCTCTCTCTCCCCCTCTCTTTTGAGCTCTCTCTCTCCCCCATCTCTTTTGCGCTCTCTCTCACCCCTCTCCTTTGAGCTCTCTCTCTCCCCATCTCTTTTGCGCTCTCTCTCCCCCTCTCTTTTGAGCTCTCTCTCTCCCCCCTCTCTCTCCCCCCCTCTCCTCTCTCTCTCCCCTCCTCTCTCTCTCTCCCCTCCTCTCTCTCTCCCCCTCTTTCTCTCCCCTATCTCTCTCTCTCCTCCCTCTCTTTTGTGCTCTCTCTCTCTCCCCCTCTTTTCTTCTCTCTCTCGCCCCTCTCTTTTGCACTCTCTCCCCCTCTCTTTTGAGCTTTCTCTCTCCCCCTCTCTTTTGCGCTCTCCCCCCTCTCTTTTGCGCTCTCTTCCCCCTCTCTTTTGTGCTCTCTCTCCCTCCTCTTTTGCTCTCTCTCCCCCTCTCTTTTGTGCTCTCTCCCCCTCTTTTGCTCTCTCTCTCCCCCTCTCTTTTGTGCTCTCTCTCTCTCTCTCGCCCCCCTCTCTTTTGCGCTCTCTCTCTCCCCCTCTCTTTTGCACTCTCTCCCCCTCTCTTTTGCACTCTCTCCCCCTCTCTTTTGTGCTCTCTCCCCCTCTCTTCTCGCTCTCTCACCCCTTTCTTTTGCACTCTCTCTCCCCCCTCCTCTCTCTCTCTCTCTCTCTCCCCCTCCTCTCTCTCTCTCCCCTCCTCTCTCTCTCACCTCCTCCTCTCTCTCTCACCCCTCCTCTCTCTCCCCCTCTCCTCTCTCTCTCTCCGCCCCTCCTCTCTCTCTCTCCGCCCCTCCTCTCTCTCTCTCCCCCCTCCTCTCTCTCTCTCTCCCCCTCCTCTCTCTCTCCCCCCCTCCTCTCTCTCCCCTCCTCTCTCTCTCCCCCTCTCTCCCTCCCTTCTCTCTCTCTCCCCCCTCTCTTTTGTGCTCTCTCTCTCTCCCCCTCTTTTGCTCTCTCTCTCTCTCCCCCCTCTTTTGTGCTCTCTCTCCCCTCTCTTTTGCGCTCTCTCCCCCCTCTCTTTTGCGCTCTCTCCCCCCTCTCTTTTGCTGTCTCTCTCTCCCCCCCTCTCTTTGTACTCTCTCTATCCCCCTCTCTTTTGAGCTCTCTCCCCCATCTCTTTTGTGCTCTCTCTCCCCCTCTCTTTTGAGCTCTCTCTCTTTTGAGCTCTCTCTCTCCCCCCTCTCTTTCCCCCTATCCACTCTCTCTCTCTCTCCCCTCCTCTCTCTCTCTCTTTCTCTCTCTCCCCTCTCCTCTCTCTCTCTCCCCCCCTCTCCTCTCTCTCTCTCCCCCCTCTCCTCTCTCTCCCCCCTCTCCTCTCTCTCTCCCCCCTCTCCTCTCTCTCTCCCCTCTCCTCTCTCTCCCCCTCTCCTCTCTCTCTCCCACCTCTCCTCTCTCTCTCCCCCCTCTCCTCTCTCTACCACTCTCCTCTCTCTCCCCCACTCTCCTCTCTCTCTCCCACTCTCCTCTCTCTCCCCCACTCTCCTCTCTCTCTCCCCCCTCTCCTCTCTCTCCCCCCTCTCCTCTCTCTCCCCCCTCTCCTCTCTCTCCCCCCTCTCCTCTCTCTCCCCCCTCTCCTCTCTCCCACCCCTTGCTCTCTCTCTCCCCCATCTCTTTTGCGCTCTCTCTCCCCCTCTCTTTTGAGCTCTCTCTCTCCCCCATCTCTTTTGCGCTCTCTCTCACCCCTCTCCTTTGAGCTCTCTCTCTCCCCCATCTCTTTTGCGCTCTCTCTCCCCCTCTCTTTTGAGCTCTCTCTCTCCCCCCTCTCTCTCCCCCCTCTCCTCTCTCTCTCCCCTCCTCTCTCTCTCTCCCCTCCTCTCTCTCTCCCCCTCTTTCTCTCCCCTATCTCTCTCTCTCCTCCCTCTCTTTTGTGCTCTCTCTCTCTCCCCCTCTTTTCTTCTCTCTCTCGCCCCTCTCTTTTGCACTCTCTCCCCCTCTCTTTTGAGCTTTCTCTCTCCCCCTCTCTTTTGCGCTCTCCCCCCTCTCTTTTGCGCTCTCTCCCCCCTCTCTTTTGCGCTCTCTCTCCCTCCTCTTTTGCGCTCTCTCCCCCTCTCTTTTGTGCTCTCTCCCCCTCTTTTGCTCTCTCTCCCCCTCTCTTTTGTGCTCTCTCTCTCTCGCCCCCCTCTCTTTTGCGCTCTCTCTCTCCCCCTCTCTTTTGAACTCTCTCCCCCTCTCTTTTGCACTCTCTCCCCCTCTCTTTTGTGCTCTCTCCCCCTCTCTTCGCGCTCTCTCACCCCTTTCTTTTGCACTCTCTCTCCCCCCTCCTCTCTCTCTCTCTCTCTCTCTCTCTCTCCCCCTCCTCTCTCTCTCCCCCCTCCTCTCTCTCTCACCTCCTCCTCTCTCTCTCACCCCTCCTCTCTCTCTCCCCCTCTCCTCTCTCTCTCTCCGCCCCTCCTCTCTCTCTCTCCGCCCCTCCTCTCTCTCTCTCCCCCCTCCTCTCTCTACCCCCGCCTCTCTCTCTCCCCCCCTCCTCTCTCTACCCTCCTCTCTCTCTCCCCCTCTCTCCCTCCCTTCTCTCTCTCTCCCCCCTCTCTTTTGTGCTCTCTCTCTCTCCCCCTCTTTTGCTCTCTCTCTCTCTCCCCCCTCTTTTGTGCTCTCTCTCCCCTCTCTTTTGCGCTCTCTCCCCCCTCTCTTTTGCGCTCTCTCCCCCCTCTCTTTTGCTGTCTCTCTCTCCCCCCTCTCTTTTGTACTCTCTCTATCCCCCTCTCTTTTGAGCTCTCTCCCCCATCTCTTTTGTGCTCTCTCTCCCCCTCTCTTTTGAGCTCTCTCTCTTTTGAGCTCTCTCTCTCCCCCCTCTCTTTCCCCCTATCCACTCTCTCTCTCTCTCTCCCCTCCTCTCTCTCTCTCTCTCTCTCTCTTTCTCTCTCTCCCCTCTCCTCTCTCTCTCTCCCCCCCTCTCCTCTCTCTCTCTCCCCCCTCTCCTCTCTCTCCCCCCTCTCCTCTCTCTCTCTCCCCCCTCTCCTCTCTCTCTCCCCTCTCCTCTCTCTCCCCCTCTCCTCTCTCTCTCCCACCTCTCCTCTCTCTCTCCCCCCTCTCCTCTCTCTACCACTCTCCTCTCTCTCCCCCACTCTCCTCTCTCTCTCCCACTCTCCTCTCTCTCCCCCACTCTCCTCTCTCTCCCCCCCCCCCTCTCCTCTCTCTCCCCCCTCTCCTCTCTCTCCCCCCTCTCCTCTCCTCTCTCTCTCCCCCCTCTCCTCTCTCTCTCCCCCCTCTCCTCTCTCTCTCCCCCCTCTCCTTTCTGTTTCTCCCCCTCCTCTCTCTCTCTCCCCCCCTCTACTCTCTCTCTCTTCCCCCTCTCCTCTCTCTCCCTCCTCTCCTCTCTCTCTCCCCCCTCTCCTCTCTCCCCCCCTCCTCTCTCTCTCCTCTCTCCTCTCTCTCCCCCTCTCCTCTCTCTCTCTCCCCCCTCTCCTCTCTCCCCTCCTCTCTCTCCCCTCCTCTCTCTCTATCTCTCCCCCTCTCTATCTCTCTCCCCTCTCTATCTCCCGACCACGCCCCTTCACACTCAGCCACGCCCCATTAATGGCCATGCCCGCCCGACCACGCCCCATTTACGTCGGCCATGCCCCCGCTCATGCCCAGACATGCCCCCGCTCACGCCCGTTCACGCCCACTTCTGCCACAGGCGGCAGATCAGCTGAGCTAGGGACTGGAGCAGGACTCAAAGGCCAGGTGTGTTTGTCCTTGTGCTGTCTCTACTGCGCGTCAAGTACGGTGCGAAGAGCATCGGACTGGTGTTAACTAACAGTCATTGATGTTGCAGCTATTCAAGCTTTTCCCAACTAAATTTATACAATTTCATTACTGTCCACGAACAAGCACATTTCTCTTTAGCACATTATTGTATACTAGTCCTAAAGCCCGTTCACACGGGCCATTTTTTTGCAGTACAGCGGTTCCACCCCTTGCTCTCTCTCTCTCCGCCATCTCTTTTGCGCTCTCTCTCCCCCTCTCTTTTGAGCTCTCTCTCTCCCCCATCTCTTTTGCGCTCTCTTTCACTCCTCTCTTTTGAGCTCTCTCTCTCCCCCATCTCTTTTGCGCTCTCTCTCCCCCTCTCTTTTGAGCTCTCTCTCTCCCCCTCTCTCTCCCCCCTCTCCTCTCTCTCTCCCCTCCTCTCTCTCTCCCCCTCTTTCTCTCCCCTATCTCTCTCTCTCCCCCCTCTCTTTTGTGCTCTCTCTCTCTCCCACTCTTTTCTTCTCTCTCTCGCCCCTCTCTTTTGCGCTTTCTCCCCCTCTCTATTGAGCTCTCTCTCTCTCCCCCTCTCTTTTGTGCTCTCCCCCTCTCTTTTGCGCTCTCTCCCCCCCTCTCTTTTGTGCTCTCTCTCCCTCCTCTTTTGCTCTCTCTCCCCCTCTCTTTTGTGCTCTCTCCCCCTCTTTTGCTCTCTCTCCCCCTCTCTTTTGTGCTCTCTCTCTCTCGCCCCCCTCTCTTTTGCGCTCTCTCTCTCCCCCTCTCTTTTGCACTCTCTCCCTCTCTCTTTTGTGCTCTCTCCCCCTCTCTTCATGCTCTCTCACCCCTCTCTTTTGCTCTCTCCCCATCTCTTTTGCACTCTATCTAACCCTCTCTTTTGAGCTCTCTCTCCCCCCTCTTTTGCTCTCTCTCCCCCCTATCTTTTGTGCTCTCTCCACCCTCTTTTGCTCTCTCTCTCCCCCTCTCTTTTGTGCTCTCTCTCTCTCCCCCCCCCCCCTCTCTTTTGTGCTCTCTCTCTCTCTCCCTGTTACAAACTGCTGTTTGTAACTGGCCCTTTAAATGAAAAATTGCCCTGCTTCCCTGGATTTTGGAGAAGCCTATTTGCCAGCCTCCTTCCACATGACTATGGCCCCTGGAAGATTGTGCCCCTGAGGACATATTGACTTTTGTTGGGTGTGTGTGGCCCTTTAAGAACCATCTGGGGACATATTGTGACTTTGATGAACAATGCCCCTTTAAGACTATGTCCCCAGACCTGTGAAATGACTTGTCCCTGGCTTTCTCCCACTTGGTTCAGTTTCATTGTGTGCCATTAAGAGTTAAATTTTGTTCAGCTTCAAGAAACCTATTCTAAATACAAGTCTGCTGGGATTAGCTCTAATTAGGTTTAGTGATCAACTTTCCCATTGTCTAATCAGACTAGTATTGATAAGGTGGACTGCATTGTTTTATTGTGTGTAATGTTATCTGCTGAAGTAAATGTTGTGGCCTGTCAAAGGGAGTGTCTCTCTATCTAATATCAAATGTGTGATGGGGGATTTTATGCCTCCCCCTGAGAGTGTCCTGTTTGCATGTAACCTGAATAAAAGCAGGCTGTGTGCTCCAGCACAGCAGACCTATGTTGACCCTCTAACTTGAAGCTTTGACTCATGTTTGTAGGATACAGCTTATAATCACTACAGGGATTGCTATGCTCTTCATACTCCCTTAGCTACAGGGATTGCTACAGAAGGAAGAGGTTCACCTACTGGAGCCTGGTCATAGGTCCAGGGCGCAGAGCAGACGGCGAGATACCAGCCCAGCAGCGGTGGTTCATAGAGTCTGCATTACTTATGGTGGCTACGCAGCAGTTATAGTGTCCACGGTGCTGCTGCTCCTTTGGTGAGCGCTAGGAGCATCCTTTTCTACGGTCCAACTTCCAGCCAGCCTGGAGGCAACCGTAACATTTGGCGGCAGCGGTGGGATTGGCGTCCTAGCGCAAGGAGCAGCACCACAACAGCACTGGTATCGTAGGAAAGTTATTGAGGGCAACGCTAGCCACTGCACAGCGTCCCTACCTACAGCAGCATGGAGCTGACAAGATACTGGTCAGAACCCTGTGAAGAGCACCTCAACCTGATCCGTCGCTATGAGGGCGCGGATTTCGTTCCAGAGGTAAAGAGGCGGCTAGTCCGATATGGTCCAGACCCTGCGCAGGAGGTAGTCAGTCGCCTCATCCGGGAATTGGCTACTGAGAACGAAGCAGCACGAGCCTTTGAGCGCCAACTGTGGAGTTTGAGGGTATGGACACCTGGTCTCTCTCCCCAGCCGCAGCATGTTCCACAGGGAGAGGAGAGCAGCGACCTCCCTCCCCAGCGGCAGTATACTGTGCAGAGGGAAGAGACAACCAGTCTCCTTCCCCAACCAGAGATACCAGAGGCAGCAGGCCTCATAGACTGGTCCTGGGAGGACCCCCAGCAGGCAGGTGGAGATGGGACCGCAGTCTCTCTACCGGCCCTACAGGGATGCTGGGCAGGCGGCCCAGATCCCCAGCGACAGACCCAGCTACAGGGAGGGGAGAGCATCGACCTCCCTCCCCAGCCGGAGTGTGCCTTCCAGGGGGAGGAGACAACCGGTCTCTCTCCCCAGCCGCAGCATGTTCCACAGGAAGCGGAGAGCATTGACCTCCCTTCCCAACGGCCACCGGAGTATCAGGAGGAGGAGGTAAGCCAATCTCCCCCTCCCCAGCTAACTCCTAACTTGGGCCCAGGGTTAACAGTGGAGATGTTAACCCCCTCTGACCCCCACGTTCCCTTTGCCACCGGGCAGGACTATGCCCCAATTCCCCCAGCAGAAGAGCTGGCATCAGGACAGAGCGCTGCTGGCCTCTGCCCTACAGACCCCCTTGTTACAGGACTGGCCTGCAAACCCCTCACCCCAGCAGAAGCGCTGGCACCAGGGCAGAGTGCCGCTGGCCTCTGCCCCCCAAGTACCATCAGCTATTTGCCCAGCTGCGCCAGGAAGGCCGAGGATGCTGCACTTTCATCCTGCAACCTGGAACTTACAGGCCAGTACTACGTATTGTGGGGGGGCTACTTTGCTGCTAGCGATTATTTGTGGGTGGGTTGCGAGACTAACTTGGGCACTGACCGGCAGAAGGTCAGGTGCCTGGTTAGTCTCCCTCCAAAAGGGGAGATATGTTACAAACTGCTGTTTGTAACTGGCCCTTTAAATGAAAAATTGCCCTGCTTCCCTGGATTTTGGAGAAGCCTATTTGCCAGCCTCCTTCCACATGACTATGGCCCCTGGAAGATTGTGCCCCTGAGGACATATTGACTTTTGTTGGGTGTGTGTGGCCCTTTAAGAACCATCTGGGGACATATTGTGACTTTGATGAACAATGCCCCTTTAAGACTATGTCCCCAGACCTGTGAAATGACTTGTCCCTGGCTTTCTCCCACTTGGTTCAGTTTCATTGTGTGCCATTAAGAGTTAAATTTAGTTCAGCTTCAAGAAACCTATTCTAAATACAAGTCTGCTGGGATTAGCTCTAATTAGGTTTAGTGATCAACTTTCCCATTGTCTAATCAGACTAGTATTGATAAGGTGGACTGCATTGTTTTATTGTGTGAAATGTTATCTGCTGAAGTAAATGTTGTGGCCTGTCAAAGGGAGTGTCTCTCTATCTAATATCAAATGTGTGATGGGGGATTTTATGCCTCCCCTTGAGAGTGTCCTGTTTGCATGTAACCTGAATAAAAGCAGGCTGTGTGCTCCAGCACAGCAGACCTATGTTGACCCTCTAACTTGAAGCTTTGACTCATGTTTGTAGGATACAGCTTATAATCACTACAGGGATTGCTATGCTCTTCATACTCCCTTAGCTACAGGGATTGCTACAGAAGGAAGAGGTTCACCTACTGGAGCCTGGTCATAGGTCCAGGGCGCAGAGCAGACGGCGAGATACCAGCCCAGCAGCGGTGGTTCATAGAGTCTGCATTACTTATGGTGGCTACGCAGCAGTTATAGTGTCCACGGTGCTGCTGCTCCTTTGGTGAGCGCTAGGAGCATCCTTTTCTACGGTCCAACTTCCAGCCAGCCTGGAGGCAACCGTAACACTCCCCTTCTCTTTTGTGCTCTCCCTCCCCTCTCTTTTGTGCTCTCTCCCCCTCTCTTCACGATCTCTCCCCCATCTCTTTTGCTTTCTCTCCCCCCCATCTCTTTTGCGCTCTCTCTCCCCCTCTCTTTTGAGCTCTCTCTCTCCCCCATCTCTTTTGCGCTCTCTCTCCCCCTCTCTTTTGAGCTCTCTCTCTCCCCCCTCTCTCTCTCCCCCTCCTCTCTCTCTCCCCCCTCCTCACTCTCTCTCTCTCTCCCCCCTCCTCTCTCTCCCCCCTCCTCTCTCTCCCCCCCTCCTCTCTCTCTCCCCCCCTCCTCTCTCTCTCCCCCTCTCCTCTCTCTCTCTCCCCCTCCTCTCTCTCTCTCTCTCTGCCCCTCCTCTCTCTCTCTCTCCCCCCTCCTCTCTCTCTCCCCCCTCCTCTATCTCTCCCCCCTCCTCTCTCTCTCCCCTCCTCCTCTCTCTCACCTCCTCTCTCTCCCCTCCTATCTCTACCCCCTCTCTCTCTCCCTTCTCTCTCTCCCCTGTCTTTTGTGCTCTCTCTCTCCCCCTCTTTTGCTCTCTCTCTCTCTCTCCCCCCCCTCTTTTGTGCTCTCTCTCTCCCCTCTCTTTTGCGCTCTCTCTCCCCCTCTCTTTTGCGCTCTCTCCCCCCTCTCTTTTGCTGTCTCTCTCTCCCCCCTCTCTTTTGTACTCTCTCTATCCCCCTCTCTTTTGAGCTCTCTCCTCCATCTCTTTTGTGCTCTCTCTCCCCCTCTTTTTTGAGCTCTCTCTCTTTTGAGCTCTCTCTCTCCCCCCTCTCTCTCCCCCTATCCTCTCTCTCTCTCCCCTCCTCTCTCTCTCTATCTTTCTCTCTCTCCCCTCTCCTCTCTCTCTCTCTCCCCCCCTCTCCTCTCTCTCTCTCCCCCCTCTCCTCTCTCTCTCCCCCCTCTCCTCTCTCTCTCCCCTCTCCTCTCTCTCCCCCCTCTCCTCTCTCCCCCCTCTCCTCTCTCTCCCCCATCTCCTCTCTCTACCCCTCTCCTCTCTCTCCACCCTCTCCTCTCTCTCCCCCACTCTCCTCTCTCTCTCCCACTCTCCTCTCTCTCTCCCCCTCTCCTCTCTCTCCCCCCCTCTCCTCTCTCTCTCCCCCCTCTCCTCTCTTTCTCCCCCCTCTCCTCTCTCTCTCTCCCCCCTCTCCTCTCTCTCCCCCCTCTCCTCTCTCCCCCCCTCCTCTCTCTCTCCTCTCTCTCCCCCCTCTCCTCTCTCTCCCCCCTCTCCTCTCTCCCCCCCCTCCTCTCTCTCTCCTCTCTCCTCTCTCTCCCCCCTCTCCTCTCTTTCTCCCCCTCTCCTCTCTCCCCTCCTCTCTCTCTATCTCTCCCCCTCTCTATCTCTCTCCCCTCTCTATCTCCCGACCACGCCCCTTCACGCTCAGCCACGCCCCATTCATGGCCATCCCCGCCCGACCATGCCCCATTCACGTCGGCCAAGCCCCCGCTCATGCCCAGACATGCCCCCGCTCACGCCCGTTCACGCCCACTTCTGCCACAGGCGGCAGATCAGCTGAGCTAGGGACTGGAGCAGGACTCAAAGGCCAGGTGTGTTTGTCCTTGTGCTGTCTCTACTGCGCATGACAGCTTCAGACAAACACACATAGACCTAGATTTGGAGTTTGGCGGTAGCCGTGAAAACCAGCGTTAGAGGCTCCTAACGCTGGTTTTAGGCTACCGCCGGTATTTAGAGTCACTCAAAATAGGGTCTAACGCTCACTTTTCAGCCTCGACTTTTCCATACCGCAGATCCCCTTACGTCAATTGCGTATCCTATCTTTTCAATGGGATCTTCCTAACTCCGGTATTTAGAGTCGTTTCTGAAGTGAGCGTTAGACATCTAACGACAAAACTCCAGCCGCAGGAAAAAAGTCAGTAGTTAAGAGCTTTCTGGGCTAACGCCGGTTTATAAAGCTCTTAACTACTGTGCTCTAAAGTACACTAACACCCATAAACTACCTATGTACCCCTAAACCGAGGTCCCCCCACATCGCCGCCACTCGATTAAATTTTTTTAACCCCTAATCTGCCGACCGCCACCTACGTTATCCTTATGTACCCCTAATCTGCTGCCCCTAACACCGCCGACCCCTGTATTATATTTATTAACCCCTAATCTGCCCCCACAACGTCGCCGCCAGCTACCTACACTTATTAACCCCTAATCTGCCGTCCGCACGCCGCCGCCAGCTACATTATCCCTATGTACCCCTAATCTGCTGCCCCTAACACCGCCGACCCCTATATTATATTTATTAACCCCTAATCTGCCCCCCACAACGTCGCCTCCACCTGCCTACACTTATTAACCCCTAATCTGCCGAGCGGACCTGAGCGCTACTATAATAAAGTTATTAACCCCTAATCCGCCTCACTAACCCTATAATAAATACTATTAACCCCTAATCTGCCCTCCCTAACATCGCCGACACCTAACTTCAATTATTAACCCCTAATCTGCCGACCGGAGCTCACCGCTATTCTAATAAATGTATTAACCCCTAAAGCTAAGTCTAACCCTAACACTAACACCCCCCTAAGTTAAATATAATTTAAATCTAACGAAATTAATTAACTCATATTAAATAAATTATTCCTATTTAAAGCTAAATACTTACCTGTAAAATAAATCCTAATATAGCTACAATATAAATTATATTTATATTATAGCTATTTTAGGATTTATATTTATTTTACAGGTAACGTTGTATTTATTTTAACCAGGTACAATAGCTATTAAATAGTTAAGAACTATTTAAACTAACTATTTAAAAAACTAGTTAAAATAATTACAAATTTACCTGTAAAAGAAATCCTAACCTAAGTTACAAATAAACCTAACGCTATACTATCAATAAATTAATTAAATAAATAAACTACCTACAATTACCTACAATTAACCTAACACTACACTATCAATAAATTAATTAAATACAATTGCTACAAATAAATACAATTAAATAAACTAGCTAAAGTACAAAAAATAAAAAAGAACTAAGTTACAAAAAATAAAAAAATATTTACAAACATAATAAAAATATTACAACAATTTTAAACTAATTACACCTACTCTAAGCCCCCTAATAAAATTACAAAGCCCCCCAAAATAAAAAAATGCCCTACCCTATTCTAAATTACTACAGTTCAAAGCTCTTTTACCTTACCAGCCCTGAACAGGGCCCTTTGCGGGGCATGCCCCAAGAAATACAGCTCTTTTGCCTGTAAAAAAAAACATACAATACCCAAGCCCCCCAACATTACAACCCACCACCCACATACCCCTAATCTAACCCAAACCCCCCTTAAATAAACCTAACACTAAGCCCCTGAAGATCATCCTACCTTGTCTTCACCATACCAGGTTCACCGATCGGTCCAGAAGAGCTCCTCCGATGTCCTGATCCAAGCCCAAGCGGGGAGCTGAAGAGATCCATGATCCGGCTGAAGTCTTCATCCAAGCGGGGCAGAAGAGTTCTTCCATCCGATTGAAGTCTTCATCCAAGCGGCATCCATCCGGAGCGAAGCGGCAGCATCCTGAAGACCTCCACCGCGGAACATCCATCCTGGCCGACGACTGAACGACGAATGACGGTTCCTTTAAATGACGTCATCCAAGATGGCGTCCCTCGAATTCCGATTGGCTGATAGGATTCTATCAGCCAATCGGAATTAAGGTAGGAATATTCTGATTGGCTGATGGAATCAGCCAATCAGAATCAAGTTCAATCCGATTGGCTGATCCAATCAGCCAATCAGATTGAGCTCGCATTCTATTGGCTGATCGGACAAATTGTTGTAATATTTTTATTATGTTTGTAAATATTTTTTTATTTTTTGTAACTTAGTTCTTTTTTATTTTTTGTACTTTAGCTAGTTTATTTAATTGTATTTATTTGTAGCAATTGTATTTAATTAATTTATTGATAGTGTAGTGTTAGGTTAATTGTAGGTAATTGTAGGTAGTTTATTTAATTAATTTATTGATAGTGTAGTGTTAGGTTTATTTGTAACTTGGGTTAGGATTTCTTTTACAGGTAAATTTGTAATTATTTTAACTATTTTAGCTATTAAATAGTTCTTAACTATTTAATAGCTATTGTACCTGGTTAAAATAAATACAAAGTTACCTGTAAAATAAATATAAATCCTAAATTAGCTATAATATAATTATAATTTATATTGTAGCTATATTAGGATTTATTTTACAGGTAAGTATTTAGCTTTAAATAGGAATAATTTATTCAATAAGAGTTAATTAATTTCGTTAGATTTAAATTATATTTAACTTAGGGGGGTGTTAGTATTAGGGTTAGACTTAGCTTTAGGGGTTAATACATTTATTAGAATAGCGGCGAGATTCGGTCAGCAGATTAGGGGTTAATAATTGAAGTTAGGTGTCGGCAATGTTAGGGAGGGCAGATTAGGGGTTAATACTATTTATGATAGGGTTAGTGAGGCGGATTAGGGGTTAATAACTTTATTATAATAGAGGTGCGGTCCGGTCGGCAGATTAGGGGTTAATAAGTGTAGGCAGGTGGAGGCGACGTTGTGGGGGGCAGATTAGGGGTTAATAAATATAATATAGGGGTCGGCGATGTTAGGGCAGCAGATTAGGGGTACATAGGGATAATGTAAGTAGCAGCGGTTTACGGAGCGGCAGATTAGGGGTTAATAATAATATGCAGGGGTCAGCGATAGCGGGGGCGGCAGAATAGGGGTTAATAAGTGTAAGGTTAGGGGTGTTTAGACTCGGGGTACATGTTAGAGTGTTAAGTGCAGACGTCGGAAGGGTTACCGCATAGCAAACAATGGGGCTGCGTTAGGAGCTGAACGCGGCTTTTTTGCAGGTGTTAGGTTTTTTTTCAGCTCAAACAGCCCCATTGTTTCCTATGGGAGAATTGTGCACGAGCACGTTTTTGAGGCTGGCCGCGTCCGTAAGCAACTCTGGTATCGAGAGTTGAAGCTGCGTTAAAAATGCTCTACGCTCCTTTTTTGGAGCCTAACGCAGCCTTTATGTGGACTCTCGATACCAGAGTTATTTTTATGGTGCGGCCAGTAAAACGCGGGCGTTAGTTTTTCGGGTCGTTACCGACAAAACTCCAAATCTAGCCGTTAGCCTTTTATATAATAGGATAGTGTAAATGTATTCTTTTTCTGAGCAGGACTAATTGAGAATATAGCAAGTAGCGACATATTTGGTGCAAAGTGGAGAGTGAATTATTAGAATTCTTTTTAATATTGGACATACATATTTTAGTATGTATATATATACACACACACACATATATATATATATATGTGTGTTATGTCAGAAATCTTTTGCAAACTTATTTACATGTCCCGAAGTTCCTTTTTTTGCTCTAAACAATGTTGTCTGTCATATCTCTGTGTTTATTTACACCTCTATATGTATATATTGTAAATGCATTATTAGTATGAGCAGGAATAATTTTGAATATAACATTTAATCAGTGTATCATATGTATTTATTGGAAATCTATGGATATTTTAAAGGAATAGGAAAGTAAAAATTTAAGTTGCACTAGTGGGAGCTAGTTAGTGGGAGCTAGCTGCTAATTGGAGCCTGCACACATTTGTCTCTTGTGATTGGCTAAATAGATGTGTTTAGCTAGCTGCCAGTAGTGCAAACAAGAGAATGAAGCAAATTTGATAATAGAAGTAAATTGGAAAGTTATTTAAAATTGTATGTTCTATCCAAATTATAAAAGAATATTTTGGGGTTTCCTGTCCCTTTAAGAGCTGGGCCAGGTTTCTCTCTGCACCTGTCTCACCCCTCCTGATTGCAATCTATTTAAAAAAAACACCCCTTAACAGGTGTTATAAAATTAACTGGCATATAAGATGACATTTTTTACTGAAAAAGAAATTCAAGAGAAGGAAGAAATACACTGAAAATAGTATGCCAGTAAAGAGGTGATTTAAATTTCTGCTGTATCTGAATCATGACAGTTTGAAGTTAGGTAGGCTATCCCTTTGAGCTATCAGCTTAAGATTCTATTGAATCAAACATCAATTCGAATTTTAAAATCCTTATCTAAAATATTACACTGTGTGTCCTTATGTCAGCATCAATGTTTAACTTTAATACTAATTTCACATATACATACTTTCAAAGTATAATACACAATGTAACAAATGGCACTTACTAGTTCTGATGAGTGATCAATGACACAAGTATCGAGCAATTTGATTCATTAGTGATAGTTTATAATGTATATTTGAATCAGATTGGCTGATGTCATAAATCATGTGATTATGCATATTCCAATCAAAAGTAGTGGAAAAATTCACTAGCATGTGGGTTATTTAGGAGTTTACGTCATAATTGGTGCGAAAAGTATTGCGTCAAATATGGCGCAAAGTGGAGAGTGGGACTTGTATTACATGGCTTAAACATGGTGCACATAGATTTTTCCAACAAATAAAAAGGAAGTTAGGTATATTATGTTGTGTATTTATTTCATTTTTATCTCTATATCTATTAGTGCGACAAGTTTGGGGCAAAACCTTGTACCAAATATGTAGAAATAATAGTGTCCCCTTGATTTGTAATGAGAGACAAAAATGTAGCATAATCCATCAGTAGTAATGTATTTTTTCATTTTTATCCCTATATCTACTAGTGCACCAAATGTGTAGCAATTGTTTGATTTAGAAAGGGTATATAATTTTAATAAAGTTTCTAATTTACTTTTATTATGTAAAATACTTCATTCTCTTGCAGCATCAAACATAAGCTTTCTGTGTTTTCAGACTCCCATTGAGTTCTATGGCATCTGCAACCTCAAGGGTGGCGGATTGAAAACCAGATTCGCTGAGACGGAAAAGACGTGAGCGTAACTGTAGAAATTTTGATAACTTTGTGAGAGCTTCAAATAGTGTCAAATAGGAGGGCGAATGAACATGATTCCGCTCGAATTCCACGGGTTTTCAACTCGCATCGATGTGCGTCGGATTGATATCGCGGGATTGTATGTTACGTTACAAATTTCAACATTTGCCAATCTTGATGCTTTGATAACTACGGCGGATCAATCTCACGACAATTAAGACGTGGAATTCCAGCGTATTTTTAGTTGACGCTTTGATAAATAAGCCCCAATGTCTTTTCTGTAGAAAAGGCAAGTCAGATTGAATCATAAAACGGTGATCCAGAAAGTTTCCAGCTGCCCCTGAATCAATAAAGGCTTGAGTGTTGACAGCATTCTGAAGGGGGGTAAGGGTTACAGGTACCAGAATCTGAGAAGTGTGAGGGAATTTAGTAGTGATCATGCTTAGAGGTGCCACAGTGTTATCCCCTAACCATTGGCTTTTCCTGGGCCGAATGTCACAATTCTTTAGTTGGTGGGTGTTTGATCCATAATAAAAGCATAGTTTCAATCTCCTTCTTCTCTGTCTTTCAGACTCTGAGAGTTTAAAGGAGGAGAGATCCTTGGGTTCCTTTGCTGGGGTAACTGGGGCTGTTGAAGGGGTAGAGGATACTGCAGAAACCGGACAAATAGAAGGACGGGAGGGAAGAACCCTCCAAGTTCTGTCTCTCTTGGCTTGTCTCTCCTGGAAGCAAGAGTCCAGATTGATACAAAGCGTTATAAAGATAAGTGAGTTCATCTTTGATGCGTTCATGCAGACCCCTCCTAAAGGCTGCCTTGAGAGCACTGCCAGCCCAAGTGCTTTCAAGTGCCAAGGTGCAAAACTCGATGGCGAATTGTGCCACAGTTCTATTGCCCTGGGGAAGATCCAGTTCCAAAAGGGGAGAGACCCAGGCTAGGGCCTTTTCTTTCAGTAAGGAAATGATAAAGGTAACCCTTGATTGGTGAGACTGAAAGGTGCGAGGATCGTTACGGAAGTGCAGCCTGCACTGGTTAAGAAAACCCCTGCAATTAGTGGTACCTTCATATTTGTCAGTGTCATATTTTTTTCCCTGTTTTGTTTGCCATGTGCTGCTGGCAACCATTTTACTCTCCTCTCTTCCTGACTATGGTGCATTGTGGGGGATGCTGCTCAATTCCTGTACTTCCTTTTATGGCCAGACTGGTGTGCATCATCCATGTGAGACAGGATGCAGTCTCAGAATTGTGATGTCATCACTTATTATTTAAAGGGTCTCTGTTCAGTATGCTTTGCCTTTGCACTGTCTCAGACCTGTTTGTGAGAGTTCCTGTGTATTACCTGGCTGCCTGACATCCTTCCTGGTTCCTGATCCCTGGCTTGTTCCTGACTCTGCTGTTTTCCTTGTTCCTGATTCCGGCTCGTCTGACTATTTGCTTTGGCTCCTGACTCGGCTCATCTGACTACCAGCTCTGGTTTTGATTCCTGGCTTGTTATTTGACTTGTGGACTTTTTATTATTTTTTGCTATTAATAAAGGTGTGATTATTTTTGCACTTCTCGTCTCAGTCTGATTCCTGGCACCCTGACATTACGCAAAGGCCATGAATGCTGATGCTGCTAATAATCGACCTTTACCTGCCATCATTTCATTTGGATGTACAGAATCAACGCTTGGATCAATTTGCACTTGCACTAACCCTGCTGACTCGCACTGCACATTTAGACCAAAGTGTCCCGCAAGTTATGGCTGCTCCTGTTTCTGCTGCTGCACCTATGCCTACCAGGAGCATGTCCGGTTCTGCACCTCTACCTCAGTGATATGGATGTGATCCTATTCAGTGCAGAGGGTTTTTGAACCAGGTGGGAATTTACTTTGAGATGTTACCTCAGGCATTTCCCTCTGACAGAGCTAAGGTGGGATTTCAAATCTCGTTACTCTCTGACACAGCTCTTAACTGGGCTAATCCCTTGTGGGAGACTAATAAACCTGTGATTTCAAATTACCCTGAATTTGTGGCCTCTTTTGAAGGGTATTTGATGTTCCGGCTCACTCCTCCTCTGCTGCTAAACGACTCATGTCCATTCAGCAAGGTACAAGATCTGTTGCTCAATATGCTATTGAGTTCCGAACGCTTGCCGCAGAGGTAGGTTGGAACAATGAAGCCCTTGTTGCCGCCTTCTTTCATGGGCTCTCTGATGTGATTAAAGACAAAGTTGCTGCCAGAGATTTACCAGAGGATCTCGAGGCATTGGTGTCTTTTTTGATCCTAATTGACATCAGACTCAGAAAGAGGCCCTCTTTCAAGGAGAGCTTGCGGAAGCCTCCTGTTCCGTTGTCTCCTACGTGTTCGTACCCACCCATGCCTCCCTCTCCTCCCATGCCTCCTGGTCCCGAGTCACCAGGTACTGAGGAGCCCATGCAGCTGGGATTCACTCGTCTCTCCGCGGCGGAGAGGGCCTTTAGGAGGAGGGAGGGGCTCTGCCTCTATTGTGGGTTTCAGGGCCACCTTTTGAAGTCTTGTCCTACATGGCCGAGAAAAGCTCACACCTAAGGTCCTGTCGGGGGCAGACCTTGGGTGGTTTATCCTTGTCCCCGGAACCACTTAAGGAGAAACCTTTGGTCACGGTTGTCCTTTCCTGGATGGACTCCTCCATAGTCACCCAGGCTCTTGTTGACTCCGATGCTGTGGGCTATTTCATTGACACTGCTTTTGTATCAAAGCACTCCATTCCTGTTTTGCCTCGGTCCGTTCCGCTTGCTATTGAGGCCATTGATGGCAGGCCCCTTCATCCCGTACTCGTTACTTGCAAAACTGCTCCGTTGTCCATGGCTGTTGGGGCTCTCCATTTTGAAACACTCCAGTTCCAGGTGATAAACTCTCCACATTTTCCGGTTGTTCTGGGTTATTCCTGGCTCCAAAAGCACAATCCCAGACTCAACTGGCGCAGGTCCAAAATTTTGTCGTGGTGCCCGGAATGTATTTCCACTTGTCTTCAGACACCAGTTAAAGTCTTGTGCACTTCTTTGGTTTCTCAATTGCCAGAGGAGTACCGAGAGTTCCTAGACGTGTTTGACAAGGTGCGTTGCCTCCTCACCGGTCTTATGATTGTGCCATAGACCTGCAACCCGGAGCCATTCCTCCTCGGGGCCGGGTGTACCCTCTGTCTGTTGCAGAGAATTGTGCTATGGAGGAGTATGTTGCCGATGCTCTGTCGCGGGGATCATCCGCAAATCCTGCTCTCCTGCAGGGGCTGGCTTCTTCTTTGTGAAGAAAAAGGGTGGTGAGTTAAGACCATGTATCGATTATAGGGGTCTTAATCGTCTTACCATTAAGAACGCTTACCCTATTCTGCTTATTACGGAACTCTTTGACCGCCTCAAGGGAGCTACGGTCTTTACTAAACTTGATTTGAGAGGATCGTACAATCTCGTTAGGATTAAGGAGGGCCACAAATGGAAAACAGCATTTAACACCAGGAGTGAGCATTATGAGTATCTTGTAATGCCCTTTGGCCTATGTAATGCTCCTGCTGTTTTTCAGGAATTTATTAATGATGTCCTACGAGATATGTTGCAACTTTGTGTTGTGGTGTACTTAGACGACATCCTCATATAGTCACCCACACTTGAGGCTCATCGTTCTGATGTTACATGGGTTCTTCGGAGACTACATGAGAACGGCTTGTTTTGTAAACTCGACAAATGTGAGTTTCATCAGACTCAAGTAACCTTCCTAGGTTATGTTATCTCCGTTGCAGGGTTCTCCATGGATCCTGACAAGTTATCTGCAGTTCTGCAGTGGCCTTGCCCAGTTGGTCTTCGGCCTATTCAATGTTTTTTGGGGTTCGCCAATTACTATAGAAAGTTTATTAAAAACTTTTCTTCCTTGGTCAAACTTATCACAGACATGACCCGTAAAGAGAATGATCCACTCCATTGGTCACCTACTGCCATTAAGGCCTTTGATAGTCTTAAGACTGCCTTTGCTGCCGCTCCAGTTCTGGCTCATCCTAACCCTGTCCTGCCTTTCGTTCTTGAGGTTGATGCATCTGAGACTGGAGTAGGTGCCCTCTTGTCTCAACGTCCTACACCTGACGGTTCCTTGCATCCGTGTGGTTTCTTCTCTAAGAAATTGTCTCCAGCAGAGTACAATTATGAAATTGGCGACAGGGAATTACTGGCCATAATTTTGGCACTTAAGGAATGGAGGCATCTTCTCGAGGGTTCTAGCATGCCAATGCTCATTCTTACTGACCACAAGAATTTAACTTATCTATCTGAAGCAAAACGTTTGTCGCCCCGACAGGCCAGATGGGCACTAATTTTGTCTCGGTTTAATTATGTGGTCTCCTACCTGCCTGGTAGTAAGAATGTTAGGGCTGATGCCCTCTCTCGACAATTTTCGCCTCTGTCCAAGGAGGAGTCTCTACCTACTCCTGTTATACCTCCTGACCATATTTTGGCTACCATACGTTCTAATTTGACTTCTCCCTCAATCCAATTGGGCTGCAGAACTAATCAAGCTCTTGAACAGTTCCTCCATTGCTATGTCTCAGATCACCACAATAATTGGTCTGAACTGTTACCTTGGGCAGAGTTTGCTCATAATAGTGCTATTAATGCTTCCTCCAAGATATCCCCGTTCATGGTGAATTATGGGTTTCAACCATCCTTGTTGCCCCATTCATTCATGTCTCATTCATGTCTCAGGGTATTCCAGCTTTGGAGGAGCATCTCCGGCAACTCCGTTCCACGTGGTTGCAGATTCAGGATTGCCTTCATTGTTCTATGCAGCGCCAAAAGTTCCAGGCTGATCGTAGGCGTCTGCCCGCACCTTCCTACCAGGTTGGTGAGAGAGTTTGGCTGTCCTCCCGCAACTTGAACCTTTGTGTGCCTTCCAATAAATTGGCTCCCTGTTATGTTGGTCCTTTTCAAATACTCCAACGGGTTAATCCTGTGGCCTACGCTCTTGATCTTCCTCCTGCTATGCGCATCTCCAATGTTTTTCATGTCTCCCTCTTGAAACCATTGGTTTGTAATCGGTTTACCACTGTGTTGCCTCGTCCCCGTCCTATCTTTGTTGACAACCATGAGGAGTATGAGGTCAGTAGCATTATTGACTCTCGTATGTCCAGGGGCCGTGTACAGTATTTGGTTCACTGGAGAGGCTACGGTCCGAAGGAGCGTTCTTGGGTTCCCTCCTCTGATGTTCATTCTCCCGCCCTCCTCCGTGCATTCCATGCCTGTTTCCCCAATAAGCCTTTTGTCCTCCCGCGGGGGAGGAGTTGTTGAGGGGAGGGTACTCGCATGGTTATTTCCCTGTTTTGTTTGCCATGTGCTGCTGGCAGCCATTTTACTCACCTCTCTTCCTGACTATGGTGCATTGTGGGGGATGCTGCTCAATTCCTGCACTTCCTTTTATGGCCAGATTGGTGTGCATTATCCATGTGAGACAGGATGCAGTCTCAGAATTGTGATGTCATCACTTACTATTTAAAGGGCCTCTGTTCAGTATGCTTTGCCTTTGCGTTGTCTCAGACCTGTTTGTGAGAGTTCCTGTGTATTACCTGGCTGCCTGATGTCCTTCCTGGTTCCTGATCCCAGGCTTGTTCCTGACTCGGCTGTTTTCCTTGTTCCTGATTCCGGCTCGTCTGACTATTTGCTTTGGCTCCTCACTTGGCTCGTCTGACTACAAGCTCTGGTTTTGATTCCTGGCTTGTTATTTGACTTGTGGACTTTTTATTATTTTTTGCTATTAATAAAGGTGTGATTATTTTTGCACTTCTCGTCTCAGTCTGATTCCTGGCACCCTGACAGTCAGGCAATGGTATCTGGGGAATGCTTCCAGAAGCAGGGGAAGAAGTCGCAGTACTAGGAGCAGAAACTGGCGGTACAACAACAGGAGTGGTATTGCTTGCTGTAATTAGTGCAGAGAGTTGAGCGGTTATAACCTCTAGTTTGGAATCCAGACTCTGCAACTGTGTGGTATGGGCTTACGTGTTGTTGTTGATATAGCGCCAAAGACCAAGCACACCTATAGCTCTGAACAAAGGCTGAATAGCTAGCCTGGAGGGGCTATTGATGAATGTGTGTGTTCAAAGCACCTCAAATGGGCAAGGTGTCAACGGAGGAATTGATGTACTAAAAACAAGTTTAATTTCCCTATTACCACATGTGAAATTATGGTAACAAATTGCAGTTAAAATACAATATAATGTGGATCCACAATGTTACAATTCAAGCAATATTACATGCGAAAAAAAGTTACAATTTTAAGCAGTAACAATTTTAAAAAATTAAACAAAAAATATATGCATGGGACTCTGACATAGATTGGAAACCAAATGCTGGTTTAGGTGCAGATATTCACTTGCAAATGAAGATGTGTTAAAATTTGTTAAAAGGGAAGTGATGCGGAGTAGGCACCCTATAAAGTAAGTAATAAATAGTGATGATTGTCAATTGGTGGTGCATTCTGTGTGTGCCAGTTAATAAAAAATTAAAAGATTAAAAATTGTGGAACAAAAATATGGGTGAAAAATAGTGGAAAAGTTGTTGGAAAAGTTACAAAAATCCTTGAATATCTGTGAAATTTTGGCAAAAATATAAATATAAAACAAAAAAGAGAGACGTTTTTTAAAAAAAAGGGTGAAAAATGTGCACAAAAAAGGGTTGAAAGAAGATTAATGAAAAGCAAAGTCTAGTGATTGTAATCCAATATACTAGTGGCTTGCACTCAGTCTATGTGAGCAAATTGTGAGTGAAGTTTGAATCAGTGATTTTTAAAAACAACCTTTTTTCCTGGCGGTGAGAATCCTTATTAGTTCCTGGTGGTGAGTACCCACTCGACGGTCCTTATGTGTCTCCCGGTGGGTAGACTAAGACTCCTATTTCCTGGTGGTGAGAACCCTCAGGCTTAGATCTGGGATCCTGATGGATACTTGGTCTTATATTGTCAGTTTCCTATAAAGGTAAAAAGCAATAGTGTAGATAGTACAAAATTGTGTATTGTAATGAAATAATGCTTAACAGCTGTGGTCAACGCGTTATGCCTCCTCAAGGCCTTTCTCAAGACTGATAGCTGGTTATTAGTAGTGGCAATTTATAGTAGTAATTTGAGCCATTTCTCATAGCTGCGGGCATGGCTTATGGCCGGAAATGTTGTCACATCGTGGATAATGGGGATTGATACATGAGATAGTTTAGGTGTTTTTTTTCTATCATAGTTAGAAATAAAGCATCGTCTTTGAATTGTCTAGGTATCTTAGTGACAATTTGTTTGTTTCAGTGTTTCAAATTGTCACCCTACAGCCGTAATTCAGCTGTATCTATTGGGCGTGACATCATATGCTCTTTTCCCTGATTGGTTCATGGAATGTTTACTAAATGAAGGGACCATGTGCATTTACTATCTTGTTACTTAGTGGTTATGAGGTTGCTACTATGTCGACAGTGCGGCTGTTTTTGCTGGCTAATTATGTGTGGTCAATGTTGTATATTGGCATTATTTATGCTCAAATGTGGAACAAGTATGAAGTACCAGGGATGTTGTGAACTTTATTCACTTAAAGAACGATTGCGTCCTTTACGGAATGTCACTATATGATTTTACTAAGGGACAGCAGTGCACTAAAAATATGGATTGGGCTCCGTGTCTTAAAATACTAAAGGTATTTTGAACGTTCTTTTACTTGGAAAGTGGTAGCATCTAATTACAGTGTATCACTAAGGTATAAAGTGCTTCCCTATTGATTAAGGTTTTTCGCTAAGGGATGAAATGATTCCTATAGGTAAATTATTTCCTTATTAGCTTAGTAGTGTGACAGGCTTATTCCAAAGCCACACACTATGGGGGTTGCATCAATTTTGTGAATGATAAAGAATAATAAAGAAATAAGAGTAATAAAGAAGAGTGATGCAGATAACTATGGCCTAGATTTAGAGTTTGGCAATAGCCGTGAAAACCAGCGTTAGAGGCTCCTAGCGCTGGTTTAAGGCTACCGCCGGTATTTGGAGTCAGTCAGGAAAGGGTCTAACGCTCACTTTGCAGCCGCGACTTTTCCATACCGCAGATCCCCTTATGTCAATTGCGTATCCTATCTTTTCAATGGGATCTTTCTAACTCCGGTATTTAGAGTCGTGTCTGAAGTGAGCGTTAGAATTCTAACGACAAAACTCCAGCCGCAGAAAAAAGTCAGTAGTTAAGAGCTTTATGGGCTAACGCCGGTTTATAAAGCTATTAACTACTGTGCTCTAAAGTACACTAACACCCATAAACTACCTATGTACCCCTAAACCGAGGTCCCCCCACATCGCCGCAACTCAATTAAATTTTTTTAACCCCTAATCTGCCGACCGCCACCTACGTTATACTTATGTACCCCTAATCTGCTGCCCCTAACACCGCCGACCCCTATATTATATTTATTAACCCCTAACCTGCCCCCCACAACGTCGCCGCCAGCTACCTACAATAATTAACCCCTAATCTGCCGACCGCCACCTACGTTATCCTTATGTACCCCTAATCTGCTGCCTCTAACACCGCCGACCCCTATATTATATTTATTAACCCCTAATCTGCCCCCCTCAATGTCGCCTCCACCTGCCTACACTTATTAACCCTTAATTTGCTGAGCGGACCGCACCGCTACTATAATAAAGTTATTAACCCCTAATCCGCCTCACTCCCGCCTCAATAACCCTATAATAAATAGTATTAACCGCTAATCTGCCCTCCCTAACATCGCCGACACCTAACTTCAAGTATTAACCCCTAATCTGCCGACTGGAGCTCACCGCTATTCTAATAAATGTATTAACCCCTAAAGCTAAGTCTAACCCTAACACTAACACCCCCCTAAGTTAAATATAATTTAAATCTAACGAAATAAATTAACTCTTATTAAATAAATTATTCCTATTTAAAGCTAAATACTTACCTGTAAAATAAACCCTAATATAGCTACAATATAAATTATAATTATATTATAGCTATTTTAGGATTTATACTTATTTTACAGGTAACTTTGTATTTATTTTAACCAGGTACAATAGCTATTAAATAGTTAAGAACTATTTAATAGCTAAAATAGTTAAAATAATTACAAAATTACCTGTAAAATAAATCCTAACCTAAGTTACAATTAAACCTAACACTACACTATCAATAAATTAATTAAATAAAATACCTACAATTATCTACAATTAAACCTAACACTACACTATCAATAAATTATTTAAATACAATTCCTACAAATAAATACAATTAAATAAACTAACTAAAGTACAAAAAATAAAAAAGAACTAAGTTACAAAAAATAAAAAAATATTTACAAACATTAGAAAAAAATTACAACAATTTTAAACTAATTACACCTACTCTAAGCCCCCTAATAAAATAACAAAGACCCCCAAAATAAAAAAATGCCCTACCCTATTCTAAATTACAAAGGTTCAAAGCTCTTTTACCTTACCAGCCCTGAACAGGGCCCTTTGCGGAGCATGCCCCAAAGAATTCAGCTCTTTTGCCTGTAAAAAAACACATACAATACCCCCCCAACATTACAGCCCACCATCCACATACCCCTAATCTAACCCAAACCCCCCTTAAATAAACCTAACACTAAGCCCCTGAAGATCTTCCTACCTTATCTTCACCTCGCCAGGTATCACACTGATCGGTCCTGGCTCCAAAATCTTCATCCAACCCAAGCGGGGGCTAGACATCCATCATCCGGCGGCTGAAGAGGTCCAGAAGAGGCTCCAAAATCTTCATCCAACCCAAGCGGGGGCTAGACATCCATCATCCGGCGGCTGAAGAGGTCCAGAAGAGGCTCCAAAATCTTCATCCTATCCGGGAAGAAGAGGCGATCCAGACCGGCAACCATCTTGATCCAAGCGGCATCTTCTATCTTCATCCGATGAGGACCGGCTCCATCGTGAAGACCTCCAGCGCGGATCAATCTTCTTCCGACGACGTCCAACTGAAGAATGACGGTTCCTTTAAGGGTCGTCATCCAAGATGGCGTCCCTCGAATTCCGATTGGCTGATAGGATTCTATCAGCCAATCGGAATTAAGGTAGGAAAATTCTGATTGGCTGATGGAATCAGCCAATCAGAATCAAGTTCAATCCGATTGGCTGATCCGATCAGCCAATCAGATTGAGCTCGCATTCTATTGGCTGATCGGAACAGCCAATAGAATGCAAGCTCAATCTGATTGGCTGATCGGATCAGCCAATCGGATTGAACTTGAATCTGATTGGCTGATTCCATCAGCCAATCAGATTTTTCCTACCTTAATTCCGATTGGCTGATAGAATCCTATCAGCCAATCGGAATTCGAGAGACGCCATCTTGGATGACGTCCCTTAAAGGAACCGTCATTCTTCAGTTGGACGTCGTTGGAAGAAGATTGATCTGCGCTGGAGGTCTTCACGATGGAGCCGGTCCTCATCGGATGAAGATAGAATATGCCGCTTGGATCAAGATGGTTGCGGGTCTGGATCGCCTCTTCTTCCCGGATATGATGAAGATTTTGGAGCCTCTTCTGGACCTCTTCAGCCGCCGGATGATGGATGTCTAGCCCCCGCTTGGGTTGGATGAAGATTTTGGAGCCAGGACCGATCGGTGTGATACCCGGCGAGGTGAAGATAAGGTAGGAAGATCTTCAGGGGCTTAGTGTTAGGTTTATTTAAGAGGGGTTTGGGTTAGATTAGGGGTATGTGGGTGGTGGGTTGTAATGTTGGGGGGGTATTGTATGTGTTTTTTTACAGGCAAAAGAGCTGAATTCTTTGGGGCATGCCCCGCAAAGGGCCCTGTTCAGGGCTGGTAAGGTAAAAGAGCTTTGAACTTTTGTAATTTAGAATAGGGTAGGGCATTTTTTTTATTTTGGGGGTCTTTGTTATTTTATTAGGGGGCTTAGAGTAGGTGTAATTAGTTTAAAATGGTTGTAATTTTTTTCTAATGTTTGTAAATATTTTTTTATTTTTTGTAACTTAGTTCTTTTTTATTTTTTGTACTTTAGTTAGTTTATTTAATTGTATTTATTTGTAGGAATTGTATTTAATTAATTTATTGATAGTGTAGTGTTAGGTTTAATTGTAGATAATTGTAGGTATTTTATTTAATTAATTTATTGATAGTGTAGTGTTAGGATTAATTGTAACTTAGGTTAGGATTTATTTTACAGGTAATTTTGTAATTATTTTAACTATTTTAGCTATTAAATAGTTCTTAACTATTTAAAGGGACAGTTAACACCAGAATTTTCGTTGTTTAAAAATATAGATAATCCCTTTATTACCCATTCCCCAGTTTTTTGCAAAACCAACACTGTTATATTAATACACTTTTTACTTCTGTGACTAACTTGTATCTAAGCATCTTCTGACTGCCCCTAATCACATGACTTTTAGTTATTTTGCATATAGTTGCATTTTAGCGAATTAGTGCAATGTCTGCCACTAGCCACGGGCGTGATCACAATGCTATCTATATGGCCTACATGAGCTTGCTCTCCCCTGCTGTGAAAAGTAAATAAAATTGAGGCGGCCTTCAAGGGCTTAGAAATTATCATATGTGCCTCCCTAGGTTTGCTTTCAACTAGAATACCAAGAGAACAAAGCAAAATTGTTGCTAAAAGTAAATTGGAAAGTTGTTTAAAATTACATGCCCTATTTGAAAAATGAAAGTTTTTTTTGGACTTGACTGTCCCTTTAATAGCTATTGTACCTGGTTAAAATAAATACAAAGTTACCTGTAAAATAAATATAAATCCTAAAATAGCTATAATATAATTATAATTTATATTGTAGCTATATTAGGGTTTATTTTACAGGTAAGTATTTAGCTTTAAATAGGAATAATTTATTTAATAAGAGTTAATTTATTTCGTTAGATTTAAATTATATTTAATTTAGGGGGTGTTAGGGTTAAAGTTAGACTTAGCTTTAGGGGTTAATAAATTTATTAGAGTAGCGGTGAGCTCCTGTCGGCAGATTAGGGGTTAATACTTGAAGTTAGGTGTCGGCGATGTTAGGGAGGGCCGATTAGGGGTTAATACTATTTATTATAGGGTTATTGAGGCGGGAGTGAGGCGGATTAGGGGTTAATACATTTATTATAGTAGCGCTCAGGTCCGGTCGGTAGATTAGGGGTTAATAAGTGTAGTTAGGTGGAGGCGACGTTGGGGGCGGCAGATTAGGGGTTAATAAATATAATATAGGGGTCGGCGATGTTAGGGCAACAGATTAGGGGTACATAGGGATAATGTAGGTGGCGGGGTGTACGGAGCGGCAGATTAGGGGTTAAAAATAATATGCAGGGGTCAGCGATAGCGGGGGCGGCAGATTAGGGGTTAATAAGTGTAAGGTTAGGGGTGTTTAGATTCGGGGTACATGTTAGAGTGTTAGGTGCAGACGTAGGAAGTGTTTCCCCATAGGAAACAATGGGGCTGCGTTAGGAGCTGAACGCGGCTTTTTTGCAGGTGTTAGGTTTTTTTTCAGCTCAAACAGCCCCATTGTTTCCTATTGGGGAATCGTGCACGAGCACGTTTTTTAAGCTGGCCGCGTCCGTAAGTAACTCTGGTATCGAGAGTTGCAGTGGCGGTAAATATGCCTGTAAGCTCCCTTTTTGGAGCCTAACGCAGCCATTCTGTGAACTCTCAATACCAGAGGTATTTAAAAGGTGCGGCCAGAAAAAAGCCAGCGTTAGCTACGCGGGTCGTTACCGACAAAACTCTAAATCTAGGCGTATATGATTTGTTTTAGAAACTTAAGCCCTAGAGCATGTAGGGCGATATATTAACGCGGCTAGATTTAGAGTTTTGTCGGTAACGACCCGCGTAGCAAACGCTGGCTTTTTTCTGGCCGCACCTTTAAAATAACTCTGGTATTGAGAGTCCACAGAATGGCTGTGTTAGGCTCCAAAAAAGGAGCGTATAGCATATTTAACGCAACTTCAACTCTCGATACCAGAGTTGCTTACGGACGCGGCCAGCCTCAAAAACGTGCTCGTGCACGATTCCCCCATAGGAAACAATGGGGCTGTTTGAGCTGAAAAAAAACCTAACACCTGCAAAAAAGCCGCGTTCAGCTCCTAACGCAGCCCCATTGTTGTCTATGGGGAAACACTTCCTACGTCTGCACCTAACACCCTAACATGTACCCCGAGTCTAAACACCCCTAACCTTACACTTATTAACCCCTAATCTGCCGCCCCCGCTATCGCTGACCCCTGCATATTATTATTAACCCCTAATAGCTATAATATAATTATAATTTATATTGTAGCTATATTAGGATTTATTTTACAGGTAAGTATTTAGCTTTAAATAGGAATAATTTATTTAATAAGAGTTAATTAATTTCGTTAGATTTAAATTATATTTAATTTAGGGGGGTGTTAGTGTTAGGGTTAGACTTAGCTTTAGGGGTTAATACATTTATTAGAGTAGCGGTGAGCTCCAGTCGGCAGATTAGGGGTTAATGTTTGAAGTTAGGTGTCAGCGATGTTAGGGAGGGCAGATTAGGGGTTAATACTATTTATTATAGGGTTAGTGAGGCGGATTAGGGGTTAATAACTTTATTATAATAGCGATGCGGTCCGGTTGGCAGATTAGGGGTTAATAAGTGTAGGCAGGTGGAGGCGACGTTGTGGGGGGCAGATTAGGGGTTAATAAATATAATATAGGGGTCGGCGGTGTTAGGGGCAGCAGATTAGGGGTACATAGGGATAATGTAAGTAGCGGCGGTTTGTTTAATTACAAATTTACCTGTAAAATAAATCCTAACCTAAGTTACAATTAAACCTAACACTACACTATCAATAAATTAATTAAATACAATATCTACAAATAAATACAATTAAATAAACTAACTAAAGTACAAAAAATAAAAAAGAACTAAGTTAGAAAAAATAAAAAAATATTTACAAACATTAGAAAAATATTACAACAATTTTAAACTAATTACACCTACTCTAAGCCCCCTAATAAAATAACAAAGCCCCCCAAAATAAAAAAATGCCCTACCCTATTCTAAATGACAAATGTTCAAAGCTCTTTTACCTTACCAGCCCTGAACAGGGCCCTTTGCGGGGCATGCCCCAAGAAATTCAGCTCTTTTGCCTGTAAAAAAACACATACAATACCCCCCCAACATTACAACCCACCACCCACATACCCCTAATCTAACCCAAACCCTCCTTAAATAAACCTAACACTAAGCCCCTGAAGATCTTCCTACCTTATCTTCACCCTGCCAGGTTCACCGATCCTTCCTCGGAAGTCTTGATCCAAGCCTCGGAAGTGTTGATCCAAGCCCAAGCGGGGGGGCTGAAGAGTGACGTCCATCCTCGGGCTGAAGTCTGGATCCAAGCGGCGACTGAAGAAATCCATCCTCGGGCTGAAGTCGGAAGTCCATCATCTGGATGAAGTCTTCTATCAAGCCGCATCTTCAATCTTCTTTCTTCTGGAGCGGAGCGGAACCATCTTCTTCCAAGCCGACGCGGAACATCCTCTTCAACCGACGACTAGACGATGAATGACGGTTCCTTTAAATGACGTCATCCAAGATGGCGTCCCTCGAATTCCGATTGGCTGATAGGATTCAATCAGCCAATCGGAATTAAGGTAGGAATATTCTGATTGGCTGATGGAATCAGCCAATCAGAATCAAGTTCAATCCGATTGGCTGATTCAATCAGCCAATCAGATTGAGCTCGCATTCTATTGGCTGTTCCGATCAGCCAATCAGAATATTCCTACCTTAATTCCGGATTTGGATTTTATTTAATTTAGGGATGTGTTAGTGTTAGGGTTAGACTTAGCTTTA
This sequence comes from Bombina bombina, assembly GCF_027579735.1. NCBI lineage: Eukaryota > Metazoa > Chordata > Amphibia > Anura > Bombinatoridae > Bombina > Bombina bombina. The sequence goes on from NC_069499.1 coordinate 1,219,296,402, forward strand.
GGGGTTAATACATTTATTAGAATAGCGGTGAGCTCAAGTCGGCAGATTAGGGGTTAATGTTTGAAGTTAGGTGTCGGCGATGTTAGGGAGGGCAGATTAGGGGTTAATACTATTTATTATAGGGTTAGTGAGGCGGATTAGGGGTTAATAACTTTATTATAATAGCGGTGCGGTCCGGTCGGCAGATTAGCGGTTAATAAGTGTGGGCAGGTGGAGGCGACGTTGAGGGGGTCAGATTAGGGGTTAATAAATATAATATAGGGGTCGGCGGTGTCAGGGGCAGCAGATTAGGGGTACATAGCTATAATGTAGCTGGCGGCGGCGTGCCCACGGCAGATTAGGGGTTAATAAGTGTAGGTAGCTGGCGGCGACGTTGTGGGGGCAGGTTAGGGGTTAATAAATATTATATAGGGGTCGGCGGTGTTAGGGGCAGCAGATTAGGGGTACATAAGGATAATGTAGGTGGCGGTCGGCAGATTAGGGGTTAAAAAAATGTAATCGAGTGGCGGCTGTGTGGGGGGACCTCGGTTTAGGGGTACATAGGTAGTTTATGGGTGTACTTTAGGGCACAGTAGTTAAGAGCTTAATGAACCGGCGTTAGCCCAGAAAGCTCTTAACTACTGACTTTTTTCTGCGGCTGGAGTTTTGTCGTTAGATTTCTAACGCTCACTTCAGCCACAACTCTAAATACCGGAGTTAGAAAGATCCCATTGAAAAGATAGGATACGCAATTGACGTAAGGGGATCTGCGGTATGGAAAAGTCGCGGCTGAAAAGTGAGCGTTAGACCCTTTTTTGACTGACTCCAAATACCGGCGGTAGCCTAAAACCAGCGTTAGGAGCCTCTAACACTGGTTTTCACGGCTACCGCCAAACTCCAAATCTAGGCCTTAGTCAGCTAGAGGTGGCTGCTATAATATAACATTAGTTCAGATGTTTAGAAGCTGAAAGTGACTATTACATTATAACATCAGTTTGGACTGGTATGTCAGCTTTATCTGTTTAGGATAACTGCTGGCATAATGTCATGTTGTCATATTTAAGTGGTTATTCCTGCAATGTTTGGAATGTGAATGCAGTAGAACTGGAAGGGCAGTCAATTGCTCAATATAATGATCTTCTTATTATTCATACTTAAGGATTTTGAATTGCTAGCTAGTATGGGTTGGTATCCTTCTCACTCTAATGTGTTGGTCAAAATTATATAGTATATAATTTATTCTTGAAGGCCAAAAAATACCACTTTGTGTTGTTTAGGCAATTTTTCTTGGATGGTCGTGTCTTATTAAAACTAGCAGTAGTGTTATGGCTATAACCTTATGCCATATATAGTGTAATATAGTCTGTGGACTGTAGTAAAGGGACCGGGAGGATTCAGCTTACTAGGGGAGAGATTTAGAGAGATGATAAAGACATATATCATAAACTGTACTTATTAGACTTGTAAGGTCTAGATTTTCCAAATAGACATGTGAGGTCTAGATTTTTTAAAACTTAGAATGGTTGTTATATAGAGGCGCTATGTTGGTGGAAAGAAAAGAAGAAACCATATAACTTAATAACCTGTTATAATGTTTTGTGTGGGTTTTTGACGACAACTTGCAGTCAGAATTTGTATTATCAATTTATGTAATATCAATTCGGACTGCCAGTGTTCTCGGTTATTGATAGTTTAGACGTCACTATATTTATGATGATAATGGAGAACTTAAAGTCATATTGGATAGTATTAGATGTTCAGTCACTGTCTGAAGGTAAAACAGACATTATTTACTTAATGTTGGCCTCGTTGCAGTTAACTGGAATCTCTAAGGAGCTATGGGATCCAGCCTGTAATGAAGTTCAAGTATTTATGTAGCAATTGTGGTTGCCTTTTTTTTTGTTGCTTAGAGGGGAGGTTGGCCTACTAGCATCGAAAGTTAAGTAGGTGTGAGAGATCTTCCTTATTATTGAGACCTTTCGGAAAGAGACAGTCTAGTTGGAAAATCCATCTTGACTCAGATGTTAGAAGCCTCTTCTCAAAGTCACCACCTCTCCAATTTTTCTTAACCTTCGTGTAAATTTTAGATCTTGGGTATTACCTTGATGTTTGGTGGTAAAGTGTTTGTATAGAGCCGTATCCATACTCAATTTCTCTATGAGAAGTATGTGCTATCGGATTCTATCCTTTAAGAGTCTTGAGGTTTGTCCAACGTACTGGAGTCCACACATACATTCCATCAAGTATACAACCCCTTTGTCTTTACACCTTATAAGATCTTTTATTTTGTGTTCTTCTTTGTTGTATCTAGAGTGGAATTTGTCTGTCTTCTTGCCACATTTGCATGCCTTGCAATTTGGGCACGGAAAGTAGCCTTTTATTCTCTTTCTATGGACATCTATGGTGTTTGATGTCTTCAACTTTTGGATACTGGGTGCCAGTCTGTTTTTTAAGTTGTCTGTTTTTCTGTATATGAATCTTGGTTGTGATGGCAGTTTGTCTCTGATGGTGTTGTCTTCCTTCAATATAGACCAATATTTTTTGAATATGCCCTCTATGATCTGTCTATTGCTGCTAAATTCAGTAATCATGGGGACATTTAAGACTGGTTCAGCTTCCTCCAGACTTTTTTGGTCTTTATATTCCAGAAGGTCTCTCCTCTCTGTGTTTCTCACTTCTTCCATTTTGAGCTCTAGGATTTCTTCATTGTATCCCCTTTCCATGAACTTCTCTTTCAGCATTATTGCCTGTTCTTCCCAATTTTCTAGATTGGAGCAGTTCTTCTGAATCCTTAGAAGCTGCTCTTTCGAGATGTTGTTCTTCCATTTCTCATGGTGGCAGCTGAGGTTGTGAATAGAGTTGCTACTATCTACCTATTTGAAGTGGGTAGATGTCTCCCATTTGCCATTTATTGCTTCTATCCTTAAATCTAGAAATGTGATGCTCTTTTGGCTCCATTCATGTGTGAATTTCAGATTGTATATATTTTTGTTTATCACATCTATGTTGTATTCAAGCTCTACTATGGATCCTCTCCAGATGATAATAATATCATCTATGTATCTGCGGTACAAGACCAGGTCCGCACTAGCCGGGCAGGAGTCCCAGAATATTTGCTCCCATTTGCGCATATAAAGGTTGGCATAACTTGGCGCGAACCTTCCCCATTGCTGTACCGCAGATCTGCTTAAAGTATTTGCCTTCATTGCAGATATAGTTATGTTTTAAAATATATTCTATACTATCCAATATGAAGTCACCTTGTTCTTTTTGGATTTCTGGGTCTTTCTCTAGGAACCACTTTATGGCATCAAGGCCCTCATGGTGGGGGATGCTCGTATAAAGTGATGTAACATCACAAGTGGCTAATATATAGCCTTCTTCCCACACTGTGTTATCCAATAGATTAAGTATTTGTGTGGGGTCTCTGAGGTAAGATGGCAGTTGTCTGACTTATTTTTGCAAATGTTTGTCAACATATTCAGAAAGATTACTCGTTAATGATCCAATTCCGGATATATCACTATGTTGTATAATGGCATTATTTATGCTCAAATGTGGAACAAGCATGAAGTACCAGGGATGTTGTGAACTTTATTCACTTAAAGAACGATTGCGTCCTTTACGTAATGTCACTATATGATTTTACTAAGGGACAGTAGTGCACTAAAAATATGGATTGGGCTCCATGTCTTAAAATACTAAGGGTATTGTGAACATTCTTTTACTTTGAAAGTGGTAGCATCTAATTACAGTGTATCACTAAGGTATAAAGTGCTTCCCTATTGATTAAGGTTTTTCGCTAAGGGATGAAATGATTCCTATAGGTAAATTGTTTCCTTATTAGCTTAGTAGTGTGACAGGCTTATTGAGCAATAGACTGCCCTTCCGGTTCTAAGGTATTCACATTCCACACATTGCAGGAATAACCACTTAAATATGACAACATGACATTATGCCAGCAGTCATCCTAAACAGATAAAGCTGACATACCAGTCCAAACTGATGTTATAATGTAATAGTCACTTCCAGCTTCTAAACTTCTGAACTAACGTTACATTATAGCAGCCACCTGTAGCCGACTAAGTTAATATATCACCCTATACGCTCTAGGGCTTAAGTTTCGAAAACAAATCATATAGTTATCTGCATCACTCTTCTTTATTACTCTTATTTCTTTATTATTCTTTATAAGTGTGTGGCTTTGGAATAAGCCTGTCACGCTACTAAGCTAATAAGGAAACAATTTACCTATAGGAATCATTTCATCCCTTAGCGAAAAACCTTAATCAATAGGGAAGCACTTTATCCATTAGTGATACACTGTAATTAGATGCTACCACTTTCCAAGTAAAAGAACGTTCAAAAATAAAGACACGGAGCCCAGTCCATTTTTTTAGTACATATATATCACACCAGTTTCACACAATAGCAATTAAAGTTACACTGCTGTCCCTTAGTAAAATCATATAGTGACATTCCGTAAAGTATGCAATAGTTCTTTAAGTGAATAAAGTTCACAACATCCCTGGTACTTCATGCTTGTTCCGCATTTGAGCATAAATAATGCCAATATACAACATTGACCACACATAATTAGCAAGTGAAAACAGCCGCACTGTCAACATAGTAGCAACGTCATAACCAATCAGTAACAAGATAGGAAATGCACATGGTCCCTTCAGTTAGTAAACAATCCCTGAACCAATCAGGGATAAGAGGATATGATGTCACGCCCAATAGATATGGCTGAATTACGGCTGTAGGGTGAGAATTTGAAACACTGAAACAAACAAATTGTCACTAAGATACCTAGACAATTCAAAGATGATGCTTCGTTTCTAACTATGATAGAAAAAAACACTTAAACTATATCATGTATCAATCCCCATTCTCCACTATATTTCCAGCGATAAGCCACGCCCTCAACTATGAGAAATTGTGCAAATTACGACTATAAATTGCCACTACTAATAACCATCTATCAGTCTTGAGAAAGGCCTTGAGGAGGCCGAAACGCGTTGACCACAGCTGTTAAGCATTATTCCATTACAATACACAATTTTGTACTATCTACACTATTGCTTTTTACCTTTATAGGAAACTGACAATATGAGACCAAGTATCCATCAGGATCCCAGATCTAGGCCTGAGGGTTCTCACCACCAGGAAATAGGAGTCTTAGTCTACCCACCGGGAGACACATAAGGACCGTTAAGTGGGTTCTCACCACCAGGAACTAATAAGGATTCTCACCGCCAGGAAAAAAGGTTGTTTTTACAAATTACTGATTCAAACTTCACACACAATTTGTTCACATAGACTGAGTACAAGCCACTAGTCTATTGGATTACAATCACTAGACTTTGCTTTTCATTAATCTTCTTTCAACCCTTTTTTGTGCACATTTTTTCACCCTTTTTTTAAAAAATCGTCTCTCTCAAGTTTTTTAAGTGTTTTATATTTAGATTTTTGCCAAAATTTCACAGACATTTTTGTAACTTTTCCAACAACTTTTTCCACTATTTTTCACCCATATTTTTGTTCCACAATTTGTAATCTTTTAATTTTTTTTATCAACTGGCACACTCAGAAAGCACCACCAATTGATCTAAATAGACAATCATCACTATTTATTGCTTACTTTACAGGGTGCCTACTCTGCATCACTTCCCATTTAACAAATTTTAACACCTCTTCATTTGCAAGTGAATATCTGCACCTAAACCAGCATTTGGTTTTCAATCTATGTCAGAGTCAATATTTAACCCCTTAATGACAACTGACGTACCAGGTACGTCCTGCAAAAACTAGCAGTTAGTGACAATGGACGTACCTGGTACGTCAGTTATTTAAGAGAGTGCTGGAAGCGATCGCAATTGCTTCCAGCAGCTCTCAGGGTATTGCAGTGATGCCTCGATATGGAGGCATCCTGCAATACCTTTTAACAAGCCTCCGATGCAGAGAGAGCCACTCTGTGGCCCTCTCTGCACCGGTATCAATGGTGCAGTGTTCCGGGGGGAAGGGAAGCAAAGAGGCGGCAGCGTGCGGGCGCGCGCGTGCACGTGGGGCGCGCGCGTGCACGTGGGGGCCGCGCGCGTGCACGTGGGGCGCGCGCGCGCATATTAGCCACTGACACCAATGAAAAAAAAAAAAGTTCAAAACATAAAAAAAAAAAATATATATATAAAAGGATATGGGGGGGGGTTGGGGGTATTGAGGGGGGGCTGCTACACTACAGAAAAGTTTATAAATATTTTTGGGGGCAAAATTTATAAATATTTTTGGGGGCAAATTGGGTACTGGCAGACAGCTGCCAGTACCCAAGATGGCGGCAATTAAGTAGCAGGGAGGGTTATAGAGCTGTTTGGTGGGGGATCAGGGAGGTTGGGGGCTAAGGCAGGGCTCCATTACAGCAGAATACATTTTTTTTAAAAATAAAATAAAAAAAACTCCTTTTATTTAGTACTGGCAGACTTTCTTCCAGTACTTAAAGGGACACTATACCCAAACATTTTCTTTTATGATTAAGGTAGAGAATACAATTTTAAACAACATTCCAATTTACTTCTATTACCTAATTTGCTTCATTCTTTAGATATACTTTAATGAAGAAATAGCAATGCACACAGTGAACCAATCACAGGAGGCGTCTATGTGCAGCTACCAATCAGCAGCTACTAAGCATATCTAGATATGCTTTTCAGTAAAGAATATCAAGAGAATGAAGCAAAATAGATAATAGAAGTAAATTAGAAAGTTGTTTATAATTGTATGCTCTTTCTAAATTATGAAAGAAAAAATTTGGGTTTCATGTCCCTTTAAGATGGCGGGGACAATTGTGGGGTGGGGGAGGGAAGAGAGCTGTTTGGGAGGGATCAGGGGGTGGGATGTGTCAGGTGGGAGGCTGATCTCTACACTAAAGCTAAAATTAACCCTGCCAGCGCCCTACAAGCTACCTAATTAACTCCTTCACTGCTGGGCATAATTCACGTGTTGTGCGCAGCAGCATTTAGCGGCCTTCTAATTAACAAAAAGCAACGCCAAAGCCATATATGTCTGCTATTTCTGAACAAAGGGGATCCCAGAGAAGCTTTTACAACCATTTGTGCCATAATTGCACAAACTGTTTGTAAATAATTTCAGTGAGAAACCTAAAATTGTGAAAAATGTAAAGGTTTTTTTTATTTGCTCGCATTTGGCGGTGAAATGGTGGCATGAAATATACCAAAATTGGCCTAGATCAATACTTGGAGTTGTCTACTACACTAAACTAAAGCTAAAATTAACCCTACAAGCTCCCTACATGCTCCCTAATTAACCCCTTCACTGCTGGGCATAAAACACGTGTGGTGCGCAGCGGCATTTAGCGGCCTTCTAATTACCAAAAAGCAACCCCAAAGCCATATAAGTCTGCTATTTCTGAACAAAGGCGATCCCAGAGAAGCATTTACAACCATTTGTGCCATAATTGCAGAAGCTGTTTGTAAATAATTTCAGTGGGAAACCTAAAGTTTGTGACAAAATGTGTGAAAAAGTGAACATTTTTTTTAATTTGATCGCATTTGGCTGTGAAACGGTGGCATGAAATATACCAAAATGGGCCTAGATCAATACTTTGGGATGTCTTCTAAAAAAAAATATATACATGTCAATGGATATTCAGGTATTCCTTACAGATATCAGTGTTCCAATGTAACTAGCGCTAATTTTGAAAAAAAAGTGGTTTGGAAATAGCGAAGTGCTACTTGTATTTATGGCCCTATAACTTACAAAAAAAGCAAAGAACATGTAAACATTGGGTATTTCTAAACTCAGGACAAAATTTAGAAACTATTTAGCATGGGTGTTTTTTAGTGGTTGTAGATGTGTAACAGATTTTGGGGGTCAAAGTTAGAAAAAGTGTGTTTTTTCCATTTTTTCCTCATATTTTATAAATTTTTTTATAGTAAATTATAAGATATAATGAAAATAATAGTATCTTTAGAAAGTCCATTTAATGGCGAGAACGGTATATAATATGTGTGGGTACAGTAAATGAGTAAGAGGAAAATTACAGCTGAACACAAACACCACAGAAATGTAAAAATAGCCATTGTCATTAAGGGTAAGAAAATTGAAAAATGGTCCGGTCATTAAGGGGTTAAAAAAAAAGAAAAATAAATTGTTACTGCTTAAAATTGTAACTTTTTAACGCATGTAATATTGCTTGAATTGTAACATTGTGGATTCACATTATATTGTATTTTAACTGCAATTTGTTACCATAATTTCAAATGTGGTAATAGGGAAATTAAACTTGTGTGGTATGGGTTCCCAACATCTGTCCCTGAAGATAAACCGCTCTTGCTACCTCATTTGGCTCCATGGTCCAAGTATAATGTAATGCTCATGTGATATTCCATTTTTTAGACCGAACTCGGCCAGTAGTCTTCTTATCCCGGCGTTGAGCCGGAATGATAGGGAATATCCCAGAGTAGAGAAAGTTTGCAAGATGAGGTAGGCAGCACTCACCACAGGTAGGGTGGTCTTCAGAGGCAACAGGCAGTGAATCAGAACAGTCCAAGGGTAAACCACTAGAATGGTCAGGCATGCAGGGTTTGGCAACGGTAAAGCAGTCCAAGGGTAAACTACTAGAATGGTCATTCAGGCAGGAAAGCAGTCCAAGGGTAAACTACTAGAATGGTCAGGCAGGCAGAGTTTGGCAACAGAGAGGTAATCCAGAACAATAAGGGTTAATCAAGCAGAGTGGTCAGACAAACAGAGATCAGTACTAGTATATCAATCCAGCAATTAAGGGGTTAACAGGCAAAGTGGTCAGACAAGCAGAGTTCAGCAGCAGTATATAAATCCAGAAATTTAGGGGTTAACAGACAGAGTGGTCAGACAAGCAGAGTTCAGCCGCAGTATATCAATCCAGCAAGATAGCAACAATAACACCCAGGAGAACAGAAAGTAACACCTATACTTGGGCACAGGTAAATGTAAGTGAAGTAATTACATAGCTGCAGGGTTCGCGCCACAGGAGGAATCCAGACCAGCATCAGAAAGGAGGGAGCGTGCGGTGATGATGTCACCCCCGCACGCAGACAGGAGCCGACTCCCCCCTAGTCAACGAGCAGCAAGCGCTTCGTCCCTCGCAACAGCTATAGCAGCGCGGTGCAACAGTGTGTGTGTGTTATATGAAAGTGTGTGTGTGTGTGTTGTATGAGAGTGTATGGGGTGAGTGTGTGTTATATGAAAGTGTGTGTGTTGTATGAGAGTGTGTGTGGTATGTGTGTTACATTATAATGTGTGTTGTATGAGAGTGTGTTTGTGTGTGTTTTATGATTGTGTGTGTGTTGTATGATTGTGTGTGTGTTGTATGAGTGTGTGGTGTGTGTGTTGTATGATTGTGTGTGTGTTGTATGATTGTGTGTGTTGTTGTATGATTGTGTGTGTTGTTGTATGATTGTGTGTGTGTTGTATAAGTGGGTGGTTTGTGTGTTGTATGAGAGTGTGTGCGTTATTACGTTTTACAACGCTTTCAAATTTGTCTACAATCAGGAATAAAGCATGCACATATTTTAGTCTCTTTGCCAAAAATTGCAGCTATCATGTTGTTTATTTCTTAAGAAATGTTCAGAACAAGTATAAAAATTGGGTCCCAAAGGTATGTGGTATTATGGCACTGGGTCTTGGGGGAAAAAGTTTGAAGAACCCAGATCTACTTCAATGGTGAGCAGGTAACAAAGCCATCTTAAAAATTGAAAGAACCACCTAAATAAAACAGATGCTATACTGTATTTGTTATTGTTGTGACAATCAGCTGGCACCTGGATGTACACAGTTTGTTTATGTATTGTGGGGGTTTCCTACTCTCTGAGAGTTTTCCATATGCTTATTTTTTCCGCCAGGTGATCACTGTTGTCATGGGGATCATCTGATAACCACCTGGGTATGTAAACCCTTACTTGCCCCTTTGTAGAGCTTATTTTGGGAAAACATTTTAAATCCCAGAGCAACAAAAAGCAATCTAGAAGGCAAGTGTTATTTCTATGGCAATCACCTGCTGCCTAATGAGAAGCAAAACCCTTCATTTGAAAATGGGTATCGCCTCTTTCATGTGACAGTTTTTGTGGCTGTGTGTTGTACAGTGCTGGATTGACCCACAAGGTGCCACAGGGCCAGCCAGGACACAGAGTGAGTATTGTGTGGAAGTGGAAGGTAATGGGTAGGGAGTGCTGGACCGGAGGGGGCCATGGTTGGCTGTGCCCTTGGGAGGGTTGGGGCTGGTCTGGTCTTTAAAAATCTCCAGTGCCAGTCTAATTTCTCAGTCTGGCCCTGGTGTTGTATGCTGTCTTTAGAGGATGGGGGCTTCTTTGGAGCCACTATACCCAACCCCCACACAGTACAATCATTAGGTAGGTAATTTCTATAGCAAGCATCTACTAATAACAGAGAGACCTCACATAATTAAATATTTAGAAATGAAAACAAATTTTCTTTGCCTTTAGTATGAAGTAAAATATAGTGGGCCAGATTACGAGTGGAGCGCTAACAGTAATGCATGAGCTGGTGTTTGCCCGCGTTGGGTTTTCCACTCATATTACAAGTTAAAAGTAAATGCAATTCAAGGTAATGTTCATTGGGTTAGCACATCCTCAGAGCTCTTGTTAATTGTTTTGCAAAGCAAAAAAGTATCACAAAACACATCAAAAATACATAACAAAGTACTTACACTCATAATAACACTATCTAATAAAAATTGTTAATATAAAATATTGCACAAAAATGTTCATAAGGGCTCAAAGATATTTGATTTTGTTCAGCCAGTTAGCTGAGAATATTTTATACATTTTTAAATGATCGGAAATCAGATTTTGGTTCTTTCAGGGTACACTGCAGTCTCTCTAGGCTCGTATGCATCAGAGATAAATTATAGGAAAGATAAGTAAATTAAATAAAGAATATTACAAAGCTTTACTATGCATAATTTGGTAATACCATTTTGATTGCAATGTCCCTTTATGTTCACTGGTAACAAAACCTTAGGCCTATGTGTACTATAGCAGATTTAGTTACTTGTAACTATCATCTAATCATTTGTAGCCTGCTATGAAGTAACATATTAAATCAGATCCTCTAAATATCTGTCATTTTGAGGTCCTTGAACCAGAACAGATATTTTTCGCTTCAGCAGTTGCTGTTAGCATAGAAACAGAGCAGTCTGAGCACAGACCAGAAATAGCAGAGCTTTAATGATGTGCTTGTCTTGAGTTCTGCTCTAATGATTAGAAATTGTATTAGGGCGTTTGTCGCCAGTTCTAGGTACTGACGATCACAGCTTTTATATTTGAGGAGGTTTTCACATCTTCCTGTACAGCCAGAGAACAAGCAAGAGTTAACTTTGTAAAGGCATGACACCAATACCAGATGTTTTCCTGCATTAAATGGTTATTAGTTTATTCATCAAGTGTATAGCCTAAAGGCCTCAGGTATGCTTGTTGTGAAACCATATTTCCATATCAGACATATGGTACCTATCTGATAATACCTTTCTCTGCAGGGACTGATTACATAGGTGCAGGCGATGCTGAAAATATAAAACAGAAGCAGATACCAGGTTTTCAGACCACTTCTACTGAAATTAATATAAGATGGGAACTGCTATTACTTGGTTTGTCTCTCTCTGTTAAAGTATTTCAACTTCCTTATGATGTTTTGTCTCACAGAGCCAAAAGTATATCAGAATGGCAAGAGCAGTGATATGCAACGGATCACGAGGTATCCCCAAAAGACAATATATAGCCATAGAAGCCTTGTTTTTGCAGCGTATACAGGGAGTGCAGAATTATTAGGCAAGTTGTATTTTTGAGGATTAATTTTATTATTGAACAACAACCATGTTCTCAATGAACCCAAAAAACTCATTAATATCAAAGCTGAGTAGTTTTTAGTTTGTTTTTAGTTATAGCTATTTTAGGGGGATATCTGTGTGTGCAGGTGACTATTACTGTGCATAATTATTAGGCAACTTAACAAAAAACAAATATATACCAATTTCAATTATTTATTTTTACCAGTGAAACCAATATAACATCTCAACATTCACAAATATACATTTCTGACATTCAAAAACAAAACAAAAACAAATCAGTGACCAATATAGCCACCTTTCTTTGCAAGGACACTCAAAAGCCTGCCATCCATGGATTCTGTCAGTGTTTTGATCTGTTCACCATCAACATTGCGTGCAGCAGCAACCACAGCCTCCCAGACACTGTTCAGAGAGGTGTACTGTTTTCCCTCCTTGTAAATCTCACATTTGATGATGGACCACAGGTTCTCAATGGGGTTCAGATCAGGTGAACAAGGAGGCCATGTCATTAGATTTTCTACTTTTATACCCTTTCTTGCCAGCCACGCTGTGGAGTACTTGGACGCGTGTGATGGAGCATTGTCCTGCATGAAAATCATGTTTTTCTTGAAGGATGCAGACTTCTTCCTGTACCACTGCTTGAAGAAGGTGTCTTCCAGAAACTGGCAGTAGGACTGGGAGTTGAGCTTGACTCCATCCTCAACCCGAAAAGGCCCCACAAGCTCATCTTTGATGATACCAGCCCAAACCAGTACTCCACCTCCACCTTGCTGGTGTCTGAGTCGGACTGGAGCTCTCTGCCCTTTACCAATCCAGCCACGGGCCCATCCATCTGGCCCATCAAGACTCACTCTCATTTCATCAGTCCATAAAACCTTAGAAAAATCAGTCTTGAGATATTTCTTGGCCCGGCCAGTCTTGTCGTTTCAGCTTGTGTGTCTTGTTCAGTGGTGGTCGTCTTTTAGCCTTTCTTTCCTTGGCCATGTCTCTGAGTATTGCACACCTTGTGCTTTTGGGCACTGCAGTGATGTTGCAGCTCTGAAATATGGCCAAACTGGTGGCAAGTGGCATCTTGGCAGCTGCACGCTTGACTTTTCTCAGTTCATGGGCAGTTATTTTGCGCCTTGGTTTTTCCACACGCTTCTTGTGACCCTGTTGACTATTTTGAATGAAACGCTTGATTGTTCGATGATCATGCTTCAGAAGCTTTGCAATTTTAAGAGTGCTGCATCCCTCTGCAAGATATCTCACTATTTTTGACTTTTCTGAGCCTGTCAAGTCCTTCTTTTGACCCATTTTGCCAAAGGAAAGGAAGTTGCCTAATAATTATGCACACCTGATATAGGGTGTTGATGTCATTAGACCACACCCCTTCTCATTACAGAGATGCACATCAATATGATTAATTGGTAGTAGGCTTTCGAGCTTATACAGCTTGGAGTAAGACAACATGCATAAAGAGGATGATGTGGTCAAAATACTAATTTGCCTAATAATTCTGCACTCCCTGTATATGTTTGCACATTGTGGAACTCATTACCTAAGGAGGTAGTAAATGCCAATACCTTAGATACATTTAAAAATGGTTTAGATACGTTTTTGGATAGGAATAGAATTCAGGGATGTGATAGTTTGTGCTAAATGGGTCAGCTTTTAAATGGGATTATTTAAGATTAACTGGAGCTTTTATTGTAAGTATATTAAAATTTGTATAGATTGAACTCTATGGACTTCTGTCTTATTTGAACTTCATCTACTATGTTACTATTATGACTGACCGCCTGGTTCCCCATCTGGGTACCTTCGCCAAACGCTGCTTCCTGCTCTCCAAACCTCTCCAGCAGATAGATAGCTGACACCAGCCCTTTACCCCAAACAAGAGACAGGACTCCAGTTCAGGTAAAACCAAAAGAAAAAAAACTCTTTATTAAACTGTGCACACACATTTTATACTTTTTCAGGAACAATCCCACTTCATGCATAAACATTAGTTAGAGGATGCCAGATAACACAATAGAGAACATCTATAATGTGTTTAAAGGGACAGTATACACTTATTTTCATATGACTGCATGTAATAGGCACTACTATAAAGAATAAGATGCACAGATACGGATATAAAAATCCAGTATAAAACGGTTTAAAAACTTACTAAGAAGCTCTCAGTTTAGCTCTGTTGAAAAGGTAGCCGGAAAGCCCACTGCAAGTGGCAAATAAGACACTCCCCCCTCCCCCTTCTTTTGCATATGAAAAGACCCTTTACACAAACAGGAGCAAGTTGGATTAGGTAGCTGACGGTATTCTCATAAAACTTTGGGGCTCTGTTAGGAGTCTGAAAATCAGAGCAATGTTATTTAAAAATAAGCAAAACTATACATTTAAAAAAAAACAAAAAAACTTTATGGGCTATATAAATAGATCATCTACAAAACATTTATGCAAAGAAAAAATGAATGTATAATGTCCCTTTAACCTAATCACACAATGCTCAATCCTGCACCTGAGCACATAGACCCTCTATTATCAGTAATGGGCTTAGTGGAGTCTAAGAGTCTGGGGACATGTTTTACTGATACGTGATGCGTCAGCCAGGTGTGATCTGGAGGTGGAGGAAACTGGTTCTACAGACCAAAGAAGCATGTCGTTGTCAAAACCAAGCACTCTGAGATTCCTAAGGTCTAGATTTAGAGTTTGGCGTTAGCCGTGAAAACCAGCGTTAGAGGCTCCTAACGCTGGTTTTAGGCTACCGCCGGTATTTGGAGTCACTCAAAATAGGGTCTAACGCTCACTTTCCAGCCGCGACTTTTCCATACCGCAGATCCCCTTATGTCAATTGCGTATCCTATCTTTTCAATGGGATTTCTCTAACGCCGGTATTTAGAGTCGTTTCTGAAGTGAGCGTTAGACATCTAACGACAAAACTCCAGCCGCAGGAAAAAAGTCCGTAGTTAAGAGCTTTCTGGGCTAACGCCGGTTCATAAAGCTATTAACTACTGTGCTCTAAAGTACACTAACACCCATAAACTACCTATGTACCCCTAAACCGAGGTCCCCCCACATCGCCGACACTCGAAAAAAAATTTTTTAACCCCTAATCTGCCGACCGCCACCTACGTTATCCTTATGTACCCCTAATCTGCTGCCCCTAACACCGCCGACCCCTGTATTGTATTTATTAACCCCTAATCTGCCCCCCTCAACGTCGCCTCCACCTGCCTACACTTATTAACCCCTAATCTGCCGACCGCAAAGCGCCGCCACCTACGTTATCCTTATGTACCCCTAATCTGCTGCCCCTAACACCGCCGACCCCTATATTATATTTATTAACCCCTAATCTGCCCCCCACAACGTCGCCTCCACCTGCCTACACTTCTTAACCCCTAATCTGCCGACCGGACCTGAGCGATACTATAATAAAGTTATTAACCCCTAATCCGCCTCACTAACCCTATCATAAATAGTATTAACCCCTAATCTGCCCTCCCTAACATCGCCGACACCTAACTTCAATTATTAACCCCTAATCTGCCGACCGAATCTTGCCGCTATTCTAATAAATGTATTAACCCCTAAAGCTAAGTCTAACCCTAATACTAACACCCCCCTAAGTTAAATATAATTTAAATCTAACGAAATTAATTATCTCTTATTAAATAAATTATTCCTATTTAAAGCTAAACACTTACCTGTAAAATAAATCCTAATATAGCTACAATATAAATTATAATTATATTATAGCTATTTTAGGATTTATATTTATTTTACAGGTAACTTTGTATTTATTTTAACCAGGTACAATAGCTATTAAATAGTTAAGAACCATTTAATAGCTAAAATAGTTAAAATAATTACAAATTTACCTGTAAAATAAATTCTAACCTAAGTTACAAATAAACCTAACACTAGACTATCAATAAATTAATTAAATAAACTGCCTACAATTACCTACAATTAACCTAACACTACACTATCAATAAATTAATTAAATACAATTGCTACAAAGAAATACAATTAAATAAACTAGCTAAAGTACAAAAAATAAAAAAATATTTACAAACATTAGAAATATATTACATCAATTTTAAACTAATTACACCTACTCTAAGCCCCCTAATAAAATAACAAAGCCCCCCAAAATAAAAAAATGCCCTACCCTATTCTAAATTATTATTATTGGAACAGCCAATAGAATGCGAGCTCAATCTGATTGGCTGATCGGATCAGCCAATCGGATTGAACTTGATTCTGATTGGCTGATTCCATCAGCCAATCAGAATATTCCTACCTTAATTCCGATTGGCTGATAGAATCCTATCAGCCAATCGGAATTCGAGGGACGCCATCTTGGATGACGTCATTTAAAGGAACCGTCATTCGTCGTTCAGTCGTCGGCCAGGATGGATGTTCCGCGATGGAGGTCTTCAGGATGCTGCCGCTTCGCTCCGGATGGATGCCGCTTGGATGAAGACCTCTTCTGGCCCGCTTGGATGAAGACTTCAGCCGGATCATGGACCTCTTCAGCCCCCCGCTTGGGCTTGGATCAGGACATCGGAGGAGCTCTTCTGGACCGATCGGTGAACCTGGTATGGTGAAGACAAGGTAGGATGATCTTCAGGGGCTTAGTGTTAGGTTTATTTAAGGGGGGTTTGGGTTAGATTAGGGGTATGTGGGTGGTGGGTTGTAATGTTGGGGGGGGGGGGGTATTGTATTTTTTCTTTTACAGGCAAAAGAGCTGAACTTCTTGGGGCATGCCCCGCAAAGGGCCCTGTTCAGGGCTGGTAAGGTAAAAGAGCTTTGAACTTTAGTAATTTAGAATAGGGTAGGGCATTTTTTTATTTTGGGGGGCTTTGTTATTTTATTAGGGGGCTTAGAGTAGGTGTAATTAGTTTAAAATTGTTGTAATATATTTCTAATGTTTGTAAATATTTTTTTATTTTTTGTAACTTAGTTCTTTTTTATTTTTTGTACTTTAGCTAGTTTATTTAATTGTAGTTATTTGTAGGTATTGTATTTAATTAATTTATTGATAGTGTAGTGTTAGGTTAATTTGTAACTTAGGTTAGGATTTATTTTACAGGTAAATTTGTAATTATTTTAACTATTTTAGCTATTAAATAGTTCTTAACTATTTAATAGCTATTGTAGCTGGTTAAAATAAATACAAAGTTACCTGTAAAATAAATATAAATCCTAAAATAGCTATAATATAATTATAATTTATATTGTAACTATATTAGGATTTATTTTACAGGTAAGTATTTAGCTTTAAATAGGAATAATTTATTTAATAAGAGATAATTAATTTCGTTAGATTTAAATTATATTTAATTTAGGGAGGTGTTAGTATTAGGGTTAGACTTAGCTTTAGGGGTTAATACATTTATTAGAATAGCGGCGAGATTCGGTCGGCAGATTAGGGGTTAATAATTGAAGTTAGGTGTCGGCGATGTTAGGGAGGGCAGATTAGGGGTTAATACTATTTATGATAGGGTTAGTGAGGCGGATTAGGGGTTAATAACTTTATTATAGTAGCGCTCAGGTCCGGTCGGCAGATTAGGGGTTAATAAGTGTAGGCAGGTGGAGGCGACGTTGTGGGGGGCAGATTAGGGGTTAATAAATATAATATAGGGGTCGGCGGTGTTAGGGGCAGCAGATTAGGGGTACATAGGGATAATGTAAGTAGCGGCGGTTTACGGAGCGGCAGATTAGGGGTTAATAATAATATGCAGGGGTCAGCGATAGCGGGGGCGGCAGATTAGGGGTTAATAAGTGTAAGGTTAGGGGTGTTTAGACTCGGGGTACATGTTAGAGTGTTAAGTGCAGACGTAGGAAGGGTTACCGCATAGCAAACAATGGGGCTGCGTTAGGAGCTGAACGCGGCTTTTTTGCAGGTGTTTGTTTTTTTTCAGCTCAAACAGCCCCATTGTTTCCTATGGGAGAATCGTGCACAAGCACGTTTTTGAGGCTGGCCGCGTCCGTAAGCAACTCTGGTATCGAGAGTTGAAGCTGCGTTAAAAATGCTCTACGCTCCTTTTTTGGAGCCTAACGCAGCCTTTATGTGGACTCTCGATACCAGAGTTATTTTTATGGTGCGGCCAGAAAAAATCCGGCGTTAGTTTTTCGGGTCGTTACCGACAAAACTTTAAATCTAGGCCTAAGTGTTTTATTGCTGGGAAGGAAAAGCCACTTGCACTAGGAAAAAGGAGTATTTCCTAGTAACCGTCATATGTACAAAAGTATCCAGAAACAGTTCCAGGAGGCCGGTTGCTTAAAGTGTGCCTCAGCCTGTCTTGCAGAACTACTGTTCTGGGTTTGTAACAACTATGCTACTATGTATATACAGTATAACCCAAGAGACAGCTGGAATTCTTCATCCAAATTATTGTTATTATTAGTTTTAAGTCAAATATTAAAAGAAAGTAACTCAGGCTTAACAATCAGTGCCTATAATAACAAACATCATCTCCATACATGGGCGTCCACAGAATGGGAGTGGGGGCAATAAAGTGAAATTTGCCCAGAAAATATTTACTAGTACACTATACATTTTAGAGTCACTATATTCTAAACTTTAATACACTTATACACATTTTTTTGTGTATAATAAATTGAATGTCTTTATCCAGACTCCTAACTTACGGCTAGATTACTAGGCTTGCGTTACAGGCTATGCAGTGCTAACGAGCTGTTTTCTCTCACTGCTCAATTACCTGCAGCGCTGGTATTACAGGTTTTTACAAACCCATCGTTAAAAGACAAGAAGTGAGCGTTGAGCAAAATTTTGCTCATTACCGCACTCCAATACCAGCGCTGCTTAAGTCAGCGGTGAGCTGGTCGTACGTGCTCGTGCACGATTTCCCCATAGGAATCAACGGGGAGAGCCAGCTGAGAAAAAGTCTAACACCTGCAAAAAATCAGCGTAAAACTCAGTAACGCAGCCCCATTGATTCCTATGGGGAAATAAAATGTATGTCTACACCTAACACCCTAACATGAACCCCGAGTCTAAACACCCATAATCTTACACTTATTAACCCCTAATCTTCCACCCCCGACATCGCCGACACCTGCATTATATTTATTAACCCCTAATCTGCCGCTCCCAACACCGCCGTCACCTACATTATACTTATGAACCCCTAATCTGCTGCCCCCAACATCGACGCCACCTACATTATATTTATTAACCCCTAATCTGCCACCCCCAATGTCACCACCACCTACCTACACTTATTAACCCCTAATCTGCTGCCCCAACGTCGCCACCACTATAATAAACATATTAACCCCTAAACCACCGCACTCCCGCCTCGCAAACATTAGCTAAAAATTATTAACCCCTAATCTGCCGTCCCTAACATCGCCACCACCTACCTACATTTATTGACCCCTAATCTGCCGCCCACAACGTTGCCGCCACTATACTAAATGTATTAACCCCTAAACCTAACCCTAACCCTAACACCCCCTAACTTAAATACAATTTAAATAAGTCTAAATAAACTTCCTATCATTAACTACATTATTCCTATTTAAAACTAAATACTTACCTATAAAATAAACCCCAAACTAGCTACAATATAACTAATAGTTACAATGTAGCTAGCTTAGGGTTTATTTTTTTTTACAGGCAAGTTTGTATTTATTTTAACTAGGTAGAATAGTTACTAAATAGTTATGAACTATTTAATAACTACCTAGCTAAAATAAATACAAAAGCACCTGTAAAATAAAACCTAACCTAAGTTACAATAACACCTAACACTACACTACAATTAAATAAATTATCTAAATTAAATACAATTACCTAAATTAAATTAGCTAAAGTCAAAAAAAAAACAAACACTAAATTACAGAAAATAATAAACAAATCACAATATATTTAAACTAATTACACCTAATCTAATAGCCCTATCAAAATAAAAAAGCCCCCCCCCCAAATAAAAAAAACCCTAGTCTAAACTGAACTACCAATAGCCCTTAAAAGGGCCTTTTGCGGGGCATTGCCCCAAAGTAATCAGCTCTTTTACCTGTAAAATAAAATGCAAACAACCTCCCCAACAGTAAAACCCACCACCCATACAACCAACCCCCCAAATAAAAGCCTAACTAAAAAAACCTAAGCTCCCCATTGCCCTGAAAAGGGCATTTGGATGAGCATTGCCCTTAAAAGGGCAGTTAGCTCTTATGCGGCCCTAACTAGTGATGTGGCGAATAGTTCGAATAGTTCGCGGCAAACATAGCATGTTCGCGTTCAGGGCCGCCATCAGGGGGTGACAGGGGTGACTCCTGTCAGGGGCCCAATGAGCCAGGGGGGCCCCATGAGGCAAGAACTAAAAAAAAAAAAAAAAAAAAAAAATTTTTTTTTTTTTTTTTTTTTTTTTAAATTTTGGCAGCCATCAGTGGGTACTACAGCAGGGTGCTAATTGATCATGGGAAATGTTATTACAAGTAGTAAAGTATTAGCATTTGAGAGGATTTCTTAGTGTGCACTAAACCACTATGCTCAGTGTGAGACAGACTTGGCACTTTGTACAGTGTGTGCCTGAGTCAGACGGCAGATCACTTTCATTTGAAGAGGACTTACTTAGCAAATGTTTTTTTATTTATTTGTGCAATTTTGGATTGTAACTTCAGTGTGTTAGTAGTTGTATGGTGGGGCCAGGGGTCCATAAAAACATTTTTTTTTAGCAGCAGTGTATTTATGATTATTTGACAATGCTGTAGAAATTCTATATTTAAAACCATGCAGAAATGTTTCCTCCTCAATACACAAATGGTAGATGCCCTTTTGGCAGATATGCATTTTATATATATATATATATATTACATTCCAGTTTACTGCCCCTTTATGCAAGGACTTTCCAGATGCAAGGAGGCATTTTATCTAAGATTTTTACATCTGCATAAAATTTTATACTCTCAGACTAAGATTGCTCAGTGTTTAAATTGAGACAGGTTAACTTAAAACTGTTCAGTTTACACTACAGCTGACTTAGTTTTGAAATACATACCAACAAGCCTAAATCCTGCATTTAACCAGATCTAATGGTATGAGTACCACAGCTTATGGTCCCACCAAGACCATATAGAGCACAGCATTTTCAAAATCCATAAGTACAGCTGACAGATGGGAAAATTTGTACACTATATTTGAAGTGGTGACCTGCACCAGACTGGGAAGACTGAATCTGCAATAGGCAAGCAGCTTGGTGTGAAGAAATCAACTGTGGGAGCAATAATTAGAAAATGGAAGACATACAAGACCACTGATAATCTCCCTCGATCTGGGGCTCCTTGCAAGATCACACCCCGTGGGGTCAAAATGATCACAAAAATGGTGAGCAAACATCCCAGAACCACACAGGACCTAGTAAATGACCTGCAGAGAGCTGGGACCAACGTAACAAAGGCTACCATCAGTAACACACTACGCCGCCAGGGACTCAGATCCTGCAGTGCCAGATGTGTTCCCCTGCTTAAGCCAGTACATGTCCGGGCCCGTCTGAAGTATGCTAGAGAGCATTTGGATGATCCAGAAGCGATTTTCGAGAATGTCATATGGTCAGATGAAACCAAAGTAGAACTGTTTGATAGAAACACAACTCGTCGTGTTTGGAGGAGAGAGAATGCCGAGTTGCAACCAAAGAACACCATACCTACTGTGAAGCAGGGGGGTGGCAACATCATGATTTGGGGCTGTTCCTCTGCAAAGGGAACAGGACGACTGATCCATGTACATGAATGAATGAATGGGGCTATGTATCGTGAGATTTTGGGTGCAAACCTCCTTCCATCAGCAAGGGCATTGAAGATTAAACATGGCTGGGTCTTTCAGCATGACAATGATCCCAAAAACACCGCCCGGGTTAACGAAGGAGTGGCTTCGTAAGAAGCATTTCAAGGTCCTGGAGTGGCCTAGCCAGTCTCCAGATCTCAACCCCATAGAAAACCTTTGGAGGGAGTTGAAAGTCCGTGTTGCCCAGCGACAGCCCCAAAACATCACTGCTCTAGAGGAGATCTGCATGCAGGAATGGGCCAACCTACCAGCAACCATGTGTGACAACCTTGTGAAGACTTACAGAAAATGTTTGACCTCTGTCATTGCCAACAAAGGATATATAACAAAGTATTGAGATGAACTTTTGATATTGACCAAATACTTATTTTCCACCATAATTTGCAAATAAATTCTTTCCAAATCAGACAATGTGATTGTCTGGATTTGTTTCCACATTTTGTCTCTCATAGTTGAGGTATACCTATGATGAAAATTACAGGCCTCTCTTATCTTCTTAAGTGGGAGAACTTGCACAATTGGTGGCTGACTAAATACTTTTTTGCCCCACTGTATACGAAAATGGGCCTAGATCAATACTTTGGGTTGTCTACTACACTACACTTAAGCTAAAATTAACTCTACAAGCTCCCTACATGCTCCCTAATTAACGTTGGACATAAAACACGTGTGGTGCGCAGTGGCATTTAGCAGCCTTCTAATTACCAAAAAGCAACGCCAAAGCCATATAAGTCTGCTATTTCTGAACAAATGGGATCCCAGAGAAGCATTTACAACCATTTATGCCATAATTGCATAAGTTGTTTGTAAATAATTTCTGTGAGAAACCTAAAGTTTGTGAAAAAGTGAACTTTTTTTTTAATTGATCGCATTTGGCGGTGAAATAGTGGCATGAAATATACCAAAATGGGCCTAGATCAATACTTTGGGTTGTCTACTACACTACACTTAAGCTAAAATTAACTACAAGCTCCCTACATGCTCCCTAATTAACCCCTTCAATGCTGGGCATAAAACATGTGTGGTGCGCAGTGGCATTTAGCAGCCTTCTAATTACCTAAAAGCAACGCCAAAGCCATATAAGTCTGCTATTTCTGAACAAATGGGATCCCAGAGAAGCATTTACAACCATTTATGCCATAATTGCATAAGTTGTTTGTAAATAATTTCTGTGAGAAACCTAAAGTTTGTGAAAAAGTGAACTTTTTTTTTAATTGATCGCATTTGGCGGTGAAATGGTGGCATGAAATATACCAAAATGGGCCTAGATCAATACTTTGGGTTGTCTACTACACTACACTTAAGCTAAAATTAAATCTACAAGCTGCCTACATGCTCCCTAATTAACCCCTTCACTGCTGGGCATAAAACACGTGTGGTGCGCAGTGGCATTTAGCAGCCTTCTAATTAACAAAAAGCAACACCAAAGCCATATAAGTCTGCTATTTCTGAACAAAGGGGATCCCAGAGAAGCATTTCCAACCATTTATGCCATAATTGCATAAGTTGTTTGTAAATAATTTCTG
Source organism: Bombina bombina (assembly GCF_027579735.1). Classification (NCBI taxonomy): domain Eukaryota; kingdom Metazoa; phylum Chordata; class Amphibia; order Anura; family Bombinatoridae; genus Bombina; species Bombina bombina. The sequence continues at coordinate 1,219,319,569 of NC_069499.1, forward strand.
TGAGAAACCTAAAGTTTGTGAAAAAGTGAACAATTTTTTTTTATTTGATCGCATTTGGCGGTGAAATGGTGGCATTAAATATACCAAAATGGGCCTAGATCAATACTTTGGGTTGTCTACTACACTACACTTAAGCTAAAATTAACTCTACAAGCTGCTTACATGCTCCCCAATTAACCCCTTCACTGCTGGGCATAAAACACGTGTGGTGCACAGTGGCATTTAGCAGCCTTCTAATTACCAAAAAGCAACGCCAAAGCCATATAAGTCTGCTATTTCTGAACAAAGGGGATCCCAGAGAAGCATTTACAACCATTTATGCCATAATTGCATAAGTTGTTTGTAAATAATTTCTGTGAGAAACCTAAAGTTTGTGAAAAAGTGAACAATTTTTTTTTATTTGATCGCATTTGGCGGTGAAATGGTGGCATTAAATATACCAAAATGGGCCTAGATCAATTCTTTGGGTTGTCTACTACACTACACTTAAGCTAAAATTAACTCTACAAGCTCCCTACATGCTCCCTAATTAACCCCTTCACTGCTGGGCATAAAACACGTGTGGTGCGCAGTGGTATTTAGCAGCCTTCTAATTACCAAAAAGCAACGCCAAAGCCATATAAGTCTGCTATAATGGCATGTCTGGCACACAGTGTTGGGGCAAGGGTCCATCTGACCACTGATACCTGGTCTGCAAAGCATGGTTAGGGCAGGTATATCACCTACACTGCGCACTCTGAAGCGTGAGTAACCCTTACACTACCTGATCGATACAACATCATACCTGATGTTTTAAAGCACGTTATTCCAAACAATTTAGGAATGTTAGGTGATTTATGCCCTTTATGGATTAAAACCAGACTCTGCATCAACTATGTAATTTTCCATGGTTTTGCCATGGATCCCCCTCCGGCATGCCACAGTCCAGGTGTTAGTCCCCGTCACTATTGTGGCCAGAAAGAGTCCCTGTGGGTTTTAAAATTTGCCTGCCTATTGAAGTCTATGGCGGTTCCTCCGGTTCGCCGGTTCGGGAACTTTTGCGGAAGTTCGCGTTCGCCGTTTGCGAACTCAAAATTTTATGTTCGCGACATCACTATCCCTAACCTAAAAATAAAACTCACCCAATACACCCTTAAAAAAAACTAACACTAACCCCCTGAAGATCGACATCCATCCTCAAGGAAGCGGCAGAAGTCTTCATCCAACCAGGTCGAAGTCCTCAACAAAGCCGGGAGAAGTCTTCATCCAAGCCGGGTGAAGTGGTCCTCCAGACGGGCAGAAGTCTTCATCCAGACGGCATCTTCTATCTTCATCCATCCGATGCGGAGCTGCTCCATCTTCAAGACATCCGACGCGGAGCATCCTCTTCATCCGACGGACTAACAACGAATTAAGGTACCTTTAAGAGACGTCATCCAAGATGGTGTCCCTTAGATTCTGATTGGCTGATAGAATTCTTTCAGCCAATCGGAATTAAGGTAGAAAAAATCCTATTGGCTGATGCAATCAACCAATAGGATTGAAGTGATTGGATCAGCCAATAGGATTGAACTTCAAACTCGTAATCTAGAAGACAGAAATTAAAATAGAAAGAACATATAGTTTTATTCTTTATTTAGTGCTTTTTTTTTTACCTGCTGCATTATACAGTTAAAAAGAAGAAAAACATAATCAAAATTTAACGCAAAAGAACCAATGTAAGTTAACCTATACATAAAAAAGCAAGCAGTACATTACCTAAAACATGCAAAATAAATATTCCTCTATTTGTGCTATTGCCAAAACTTGAACAAAATTATCCAATATGTGAGAAGGACAGAAAGTGTTAACTGAGAGCACATTGTTATTAATGAAATACTTTTCTGCTGCTAAAAACATGTTGGAAGTGGAAAAGCCCCTATATGACTCTTATCTCACACACACAGCATGGAGGAGGGGTGTGACCACATGCAAAACTTTCTGCCTTGCAGGAAGCTCACTCCCCACCACTGTACACTGCATGCTGTGAATTAGAATCCAGATCTACAGTGGCACAATACTGAAAGGGAAATAATGAACTATAAATTCCAGAATGCTATGTAACTCCCAGAATAATGTGCTTCTTCTTCTAAAATGGAACTACAGTCAATAAAAATAAATTTAAAAAAATGGCCATTCTATTGTCTTTTCTCCCTGCAGTTTGTGCTCCAGTTGGGGGAAGAAAATCCTCCTTGTGGATGCCCAATTATCCATATCTCCAACATTGCCTCTGTTAGTGAATTTTTACTGAAGTTTGGTGTTACCCCACTTGATCAAACTTTCCTGGTGATGTGAAGACTTTTCCATAGAAATTGTATGGTTCCCATTCCAATCCATTCCAGTTTCATATTTATAGCTTGAAGGCAGTGGTAGTTCAATGGGGGGGGGGGGGGTCTTCTATTTTGCAGAAGAGTAAGGTAAAAATGACTACTTCCTATCCTTTCAGGTAGGCCACATCCCTAAACTGCCAAACTACACCCCCAGATCACACAGATCTGCCCTCAGAACACTTGTGACTCCCCCTGTCCTGACTCTTACACCCTGTGTCTCTCGCTATTCTTGTAAAATACTGCAGCACGGGGGACGTGTCCGATCACCGACCAAGATGGCTGCTTTTTAGATATGACTGAATATTGGAGCTGTTAAAACTGCTGTTTACCTCTCCTAAAACTCGCAGATCTCTCTCTTCTCAAGAGAATTGGGACAAATATTGCTTGTGGAACAAATCTATGCGATTCTGAACTATAATTGAAAAGAGGCAGACCTATATAGAGAAGGTACGCAGCAGAGGCTTTGAAACGGCCTATACCTTCCTCTATCTCCCCACCATATTTCTGATGTCAGTAAACCCAGCTGTTTGTGCTGAAGAATGACCACATCCTGCAGCAACTTATTCTGTTATTATACGGTCTAGAGAACAGGATCTTTTATGACCGGGTTGGTAAGCTAACTTACTGCAACTAAAATTACTATGGCGGCGCTGGACGCATGGGAACAGCATCTACAAAATCTTATAGAACTCCATCTCTGGGAGCTAAAGCAAAGCCTGCGAAGAGTGCCGCTCCCGTTGACCGAGGACCAGAATTAACAATCTGACTCTACCACTCTGATCACTTTAGAGACAGATGGCAGCTCATATATTGGCGATCAGCAGATTAAAGAGGGGCCATCAACGCACAAAGTAGATAGATCCCAAGCACCACAATCTATGCTGAGCGCTTCACAGTCTGATTACAAAACAGCGACTGGGCCCCAGTACTCTGGTACAAAGCTGGAATTAGCCACAAGGGACAAAAGCGGCTCTGAGACAGAAGGATTTACCACGCTAGGAGCGATATTGAGTGCTGGGGATTTAAAACCACCGGACTGTTTACCTTCAGCATCTGACTACATTGTGACGAGAAACCAGCTGTCTGTTCCAATTGCTCTGGATGCAGCAGGAATAGGCTACATATACTCTACAACAGTGACTTTGAGCTCACCCATAACTGCAAGAAAATCTTTTGCATGAACGTTAAGCTATCATAGTTAGACCCCACTAAGACATGCCTGATGAAGCGTTGCCAATACACTTTGGGGTGGCGTAATATTTGAAGTTTACATATAACTAGTTATAAGTGTGCCAAAGATAGATATCCTTTGGGCTCGATTTATCAAGCCCCTACGGCTGCAAGTTCTCACAAGAACTTGCTCGCCGTAATTTATCAAGCAGTGGTCACCAGACCACTGCTTCCCTAAGCTCTTCGCCTACTCTAAGGTGGCGAAATTCAATCTCCGCGGTCGAGTCCGACTGAGGAGATTGACAGCTCGTGCCTGCGTGTGATTGGCTGTGCGCGTGCAGGGAGCGGGATTGCACGCGAGCGCAAAATTACACTCGTGTGCAATGTTGATTACCTGCGGGTAATTTTGCCCTGCCACAGGTATACTCACCATCAGTTTGCACAGTACAAAGGTTGAAACCTTTAATGTTACGAGAGGCTTTTATTTCTGTCCTGCGCTATTCTCTGTTGTTTCACTAGTTCAAAATATACACCAGATAGCTTATTATGCCAGCGGTGGCTCATGTGTTATGTTTACCTACTTCATGTTTTGTTTTGAGTTCTTGTTATCCCATATATGTCTTGGGACTTTTATTTTATAGTTTGTCACCCTCAAGCCAAGGAACATTATAGCAATGTCTATATGAAGCGCTCAGATTGACAATTTATAATAACCATAAGTAATAACACCCTTCTAAGGCTAAGTGTGCTCATTCAAACTGCCAACCCTTTTTGAACATTTCCTATGATCTGTTATCCCAAAGCACAAGAATCTGAGGTTGTGTTGTTTTGTTTCGTTGTACATATACATATGGCACAGGTTGTCCAATTTACTTGCATTTTTTTTCTTGATCTCCCTCAGTTATATAAGTAATGAATATTCAGCTTGTGGCGATATATTGGAAATTACTAACCATTTAACTTGTCTATTAGGTGTAAGCCCCTAGTCTTACAATAGAGTGCCAGTTATCAATACCATCAGTATATTTTCCTAGGCCAAATGTGACTTATTTTTTACTGAGTAGTGGCCAGTATTTCAGATAGCCAGTTTACTGCTAAGGATATTTGCTATAGTTGGGGGTGATCATTCAGCTCATTACTACATCCTATTTATGTCCAGATAGGGAGATGGAATCTGCGGTCATTTATGGTAACTCAAGTATTTTGATCAGAGAGTAGACAGCAATTTTCTCGGTGACTGGGTTGTCTGTGGCCGGTACAGCCTGGTTTACCCTTCCCTGAAGAATCTAAATATTTGCAGCCCCTTTTTCCATTCGTTAATAGTGACCTAAATGATGCAATGGCATCTACTTATCAAGCCTTCAACTTACTTGCATTCGACGGCACCAATACGTTCGCCTAAGATCGCCTAACATCGCTGCCGCAGACCTGAATACGTTCTCCAAAATTACCAAAAAAGCTGTCAAAAAGCCGCACACCAAGTACGGTGCGATGAGCAGCAGACTGTTGTTAACTAACAGTCATCTATCTCGCTGCTCTTCGACTTTTTCCCAACTTTATTGGTACCCTGTCACTAAACACCCACACTTTACTATATTGTTTTACCCCCATACCGCCACTCCCGGAGCCCACCTCAACCATAATAAATGTATTAACCCCTAAACCGCCACTCACGGAGCCCGCCGCAACTAAATAAAGTGTTTAACCCCTAAACCGCCGCTCACGGAGCCCACCACCACCTACATTATACTTATTAACCCTTAATCTTCCGCCCCCTACACCGCCGCCACCTACATTATACTTATTAACCCCTAATCTGTGCCCCCTACACCGCCGCCACCTACATTATATTTATTAACCCCTAATCTTCCCCCCCACACCACCACCATCTACATTATATTTATTAACCCCTAATCTGCCACCCCCAATGTCACCGCCACTATATTAAATGTATTAACCCCTAAACCTAAGTCTAACCCTAACCCTTTCACCCCCTAACTTAAATATAATTTAAATAAATCTAAATAAATATTCCTATCATTAAATAAATTATTCCTATTTAAAACTAAATACTTACCTATAAAATAAACCCTAAGCTAGCTACAATATAACTAATAGTTACACTGTAGCTATCTTAGGGTTTATTTTTATTTTACAGGCAAGTTTGTATTTATTTTAACTAGGTACAATAGTTATTAAATAGTTATTAACTATTTAATACCTTCCTAGTTAAAATAAATACAAATATACCTGTAAAATAAAACCTAACCTAAGTTACAATTACACCTAACACTACACTATAATTAAATTAATTCCCTAAACTAAATCCAATTAAATACAATTAAATAAAATTATCTAAAGTACAAAAGAAACAACACTAAATTACAGAAAATAATAAACAAATTACAAGATTTTTAAACTAATTTAACCTTATCTAATCCCCTGAACAAAATAAAAAAGTCCCCCCAAAATAAAAAAAAAGCCCTACCCTACACTAAATTACAAATAGCCATTAAAAGGGCCTTTTGTTGGGCATTGCCCCAAAGTAATCAGCTCTTTTACCTGTAAAAAAAAAAATTACAACCCCCCCAACATTAAAACCCATCACCCACACAACCAACCCTACTCTAAAACCCACCCAATCCCCCCTTAAAAAAACCTAACACTAACCCCTTGAAGATCACCCTACCGTGAGAAGTCTTCACCCAACCGGGCCGAAGTCCTCAACGAAGCCGGCAGAAGTGGTCCTCCAGACGGGCAGAAGTGGTCCTCCAGATGGGCAGAAGTGGTCCTCCATACGTGCAGAAGTCTTCATCCAGACGGCATCTTCTATCTTCATCCATCTGGCGCGTAGCGGCTCCATCTTCTAGACATCCAAGATGGCGTCCCTTCAATTCCGATTGGCTGATAGAATTCTATCAGACAAATGGAATTAAACTAGGAAAAATTCTATTGGCTGATGCAATCAGCCAATATGATTGAGCTCGCATTCTATTGGCTGTTCCAATCATTTTTTTTTTTTTTATTGAGGTTTATTTAAAGGCATACATCAATCAGAAAAATAAATTCTTATTCCACATGTCACATGAGATAAGGCTTCAATGTTACAGGAGTGGTAAAATAAACATAAAAGAAACGCAGAGCCAACAATTTACATATCATACAAACATTATATACATATAGGATGCCAATCATTTAGAAACCTTCTACATGACACGATAGGCCACTCTTGGACCATCATAAGTAACAGGAAATAGTAAGGCGAAAGAAGGAAATTGTAAACAAGGAGACCACTTTTGGATCTCATTAGTAAACCTCGATTTTATAAGGTTTTATATTGTGTTTATATAATTTTTGTAACTTGCAATAACTGGTAACTTTTAAAGCTTGCAATAACTGATGACTTTAACAAAGGACACTGGGAATAAAAGTGCTAGCACCTGCCTACTAGTTAAAAACAGAATATGGAGCTAAAAAGAAGCCTATTTATAGTTATGAAGATCCCTTCATATAGTTTGAATGGAAGGGGAGGTCCGGTATGAACTGAGGTAGCCAATGGAGGTTACCTGATAGGGTTGCTTACAGGGAATGTTGGGGTTCGTTATAACATTCCTACCTGCAAGGTTGATATTTATCTTTTAAGGAAAATTAATAATAAAGGGAGGCATAATGGTTCACATCATTATGGGAGGTATGATTACTAATATAAAAATTGCATGAAAGTTCGGGATGGGCCAATCTGGTAGTTGAAAAACAATAAAAGGTTTGCATTAGAAACCAAACAGTGATCTATTAGGCTGTGAAACATGTATGCAAGTAGTCTAGCCCACCTTCACCCTTAGAAAAAACACCATACAAAAAATAGCATTTGTAACTTGCAATAACTGGTAACATTTTTTATTTTTTTTTAAAAAGGACACTGATGGTAAAAGTGCTAACGCCCGTCCATTAGATAAAGATTAAACAGAATATGGGGCTAAAATAAAGCATAATTATGGTTCTTAGGATCTCTCCATGCAGTTTAAATAGAAGGGGAGGCCAAATACAAAATGGGGTAGCCAAAGAGGGTTGCTTGATAGAATTGCTCATGGGGAATGTTGGGGTCTGCCAGAATGTTTATAACTGAGAAATTTATATTTTGTCTTTTAAAGAGAGTTAATAATTAAGCATGGCATAATGGTTCAGATCTTGATAGAAGGTATGGTAACTGAAATAAATCTGGTAGTTGAGAGAATAAAAAGGTTTGCATTTAGTACTGAACAGTTATCTAGTAAACTGTGGAACATGCATGCGAGTAATCTAGATCACCTACATTTCTAAAATTAAATTAAACATTTGTATATAGCACAAGGAACCAGAGTAAATAAATAGTGCTCCCCTCCACTCCCCCAAGCTGATAACACTAGTGCGGGACCTGCCTGCGCAACATACATAACTAATATTTTAAGGGAGAGAGAAAAGCACACTCCATAGCACTAAGTGCAACATGAATAGATAGCGTTTACACAGTAAAGGATTAGCTAAGATGGGTAATAGCATTTAAAATTAGTGACGTGGGCAATCACTAACTATGCAATTAAGTACAGTGAAACCAGATACCTCAATCCTAAATTTACCAATATCCAATGTATAAAAACTGTTATAATAGCCAGACAAGAGGGGATTGTGAATGTGAATTATGTCAAACAGAGGAACCTCGTATTAAAGTCCATTAGTCTATGTAAATATAGCTGAGTGACATGTCCGGAATATTGGATGTCCAGATGCTTAACCTACTTCGCACCCAGACTGGTGCAACAGCAACAAACCATGCGGGAGACAATAAAAACAGGTAACAGCCTCCGTTTTGGCCCCCGGACAGATAAGGTGAACAAGCCTCCAGGATCCCATCCAAAGCATGACAATGTCATGTGGAGGTATAAGTGCAGATTCCGCAAAGCTGGCAGCGGGTGTTTTGGATCTCGGAGGGGCACACACGGCCCCTGCACACCTAGAGAAGGATCTGCATTACGTAAAAGTAGATATTTAGAATCTCGGTCCTGTACTTGAGTCGGGGACGATGGCAGATTATGTTTTGTGGTCACATTGTTCTGCGGATTGTCATCTGAAAACTCTGCAAAAGTAATGGGACAAAACCGAGACAGATGCATAGGGTTTCTTACAGCAGTCTCTAACCTTGGTGCCGTCACTCCTTCCTGTAGTATAGTCGGTTCCACAGTCTCAGGGTCTTGATCACTCACAGGCTCTTTATGAGTATGGGCGCCGGTGCCCCAAGACGCCATCTCTCCCACTATCCAGTGTGTCAGTCTCCACTTGAGTCAACTGTGGGACCGAGTGTGATCCGTTACCATCAGGCGTGTAATAAAGCTTGTCCGCCAGTGTAGCGTGAGGGCTCATGAGCAAGCTGCGTAATTCTGTGAAGAAGGTTGGTGAGATCTCCATAGTAGGTATCACTCCTCAAGCGTTAGACACAAACTTGGTAAGCGTTATTGCTCAGTCAGATGTCTTTTCTTGCTGGTAAAAGAGCTAGCAGCATCTTGCGGGATGTCACTGCATTCTAATGACAGGGCAAGCAATTGCCCTGCCGGGGGGTTAAGATGATAGGCCGCAACCTTTAGATCCTTCCAGAGCGCTAGGCGATGCAACAAATCCAAAAATACTGGGTATGCACAAGAAAGCTTACTTAACTGCAGAAGCTGGTCCCAAAAGATGTGTGCGATGCAGTGTGAGAGAAAACATTTTTGAGAGATTTGTGCTGAGAGTTAAAGGAGCTGAGAAACATGCGACCTAACATGGCCACTACCCATAGGTTCCCCTGTTCCAATCATTTAAGTAAGGGGGTGTTAGGGTTAGGGTTAGACTTAGGTTTAGGGGTTAATAAATGTAATATAGTGACAGCGACGTTGGAGGCGGCAGATTAGTGGTTAATAAATGTAGGTAGGTGGCGGCAGTGTAGGGGGGGCAGATTAGGGGTTAATAATTATAATGTAGGTGGCGGCGGTGTAGGGGGCGGCAGATTAGGGGTTAATAAGTATAATGTAGGTGGTGGCGGTTTAGGGGGCGGCAGATTAGGGGTGTTAGGTGTAAACGTTACCATAGGAATCAATGGGATGTCGGGCAGCAGCGAACATGAGCTTTTGCTGCTTTCAGACTCTCATTGATTCCTATGGTATCCGCCACCTCCAGGGCGGTGGATTGAAAACCAGGTACGCTGGGCCAGAATAGTGGCAAGCATACCTGGTAGAAATTTGATAACTAGCAAAAGTAGTCAGATTGTGCCGAATTTGCATTTGGAACATCTGTAATGACGTAAGCATCGATCTGTGTCGGACTGAGTTCGGCGGATCGTAAGTTACGTCACATAATTCTACTTTTGCCAGTCTGTAGGGTTTGATAACTAAGGGAAATCAGGCTCGCTGCAAATATACTGCGGAATTCCAGCATATTTGCGGTTGACGGCTTGATAAATAGATGCCAATGAGTCTAATTTTCATAGTACTGGATAACAGGATAAAGATTCACCCTCTCAGTTGATAAGTAGTTCCTAGCACTAAATTTATCAGTTAATCCCGCCTCTAATATACCAGTTTAAACAGCTTATTTAGCATAGTGCTCATAGAATGTTACTGTCAGGGTTTTTTCCCTGATGTGTTTGCCATGTGCTGCTGGCAGCCATTTTACTCACCTCTCTTCCTGACTATGGTGCATTGTGGGGGATGCTGCTCATTTCCTGCACTTCCTTTTATGGCCAGACTGGTGTGCATCATCCATGTGAGACAGGATGCGGTCTCAGAATATTGATGTCATCACTTATTATTTAAAGGGCCTCTGTTCAGAATGCTTTGCCTTTGCTTTGTCTCAGACCTGTTTGTGAGACTTCCTGTGTATTACCTGGCTGCCTGACGTCCTTCTTTGTTCCTGATCCCTGGCTTGTTCCTGACTCTGTTGTTTTCCTTGTTCCTGATTCCGGCTCGTCTGACTATTCGATTTGGCTCCTGACTCGGCTCGCCTGACTACCAGCTCTGGTTTTGACTCCTGGCTTGTTATTTGACTTGTGTACTTTTTATTATTTTTTGCTATTAATAAAGGTGTGATTATTTTTGCACTTCTCGTCTCAGTCTGATTCCTGGCACCCTGACATTATGCAAAGGCCATGAATCCTGATGCTGCTAATTATCCACCTGTACCTGCCATCATTTCCAGGATGGATGTACAGGATCACCGCTTGGATCAATTTAAACTAGCCCTGCAAACTCTGCTGATTCGCACTGCACATTTGGACCAAAGTGTCCAGCAAGTTATGGCTGCTCCTGTTTCCGCTGGTGCACCTAGTCCTACCAGGAGCATGTCCGGTTCTGCACCTCTACCTCAGCGATATGGAGGCAATCCTATTCAGTGCAGAGGGTTTTTGAACCAGGTGGGCATTTACTTTGAGATGTTACCTCAGGCGTTTCCCTCTGACAGAGCTAAGGTGGGATTTCTCATCTCGTTACTCTCTGACACAGCTCTTGCCTGGGCTAATCCCTTGTGGGAGACTAATAAACCTGTGATTTCAAATTACCCTGAATTTGTGGCCTCCTTTTGAAGGGTATTTGATGTTCCGGCTCGCTCCTCCTCTGCTGCTAAATGACTCATGTCCATTCAGCAAGGTACAAGATCTGTTGCTCAGTATGCTATTGAGTTCTGTACGCTTGCCGAAAAGGTAGGTTGGAACAATGAAGCCCTTGTTGCCGCCTTCTTTCATGTGCTCTCTGATGCGATTAAAGACGAAGTTGCTGCCAGAGATTTATCAGAGGATCTCGAGGCATTGGTGTCTTTTTTGATCCTAATTGACATCAGACTCAGAGAGAGGCCCTCAAGGAGCACTTGCGGAAGCCTCCTGTTCCGTGGTCTCCTACGTGTTTGTTCCCACCCATGCCTCCCTCTCCTCCCATGCCTCCTGGTCCTGCGTCACCAGGTACTGCTGAGCCAATGCAGTTGGGATTCACGCGTCTCTCCACGGCAGAGAGGGCCTTTAGGAGGAGGGAGGGGCTCTGCCTCTATTGTGGGTTACAGGGCCACCTTTTGAAGTCTTGTCCTACACGGCCGGGAAACACTCACACCTAAGGTCCTGTCGGGGGCAGACCTTGGGTGGTTTATCCTCGTCCCCAGAACCGCTTAAGGAGAAACCTTTGGTCACGGTTGTCCTTTCCTGGGTGGACTCCTCCATCGTCACTTAGGCTCTTGTTGACTCCTGTGCTGCAGGCTATTTCATTGACAGTGCTTTTGTATCAAAGCGCTCCATTCCTGTTTTGCTTCGGTCCGTTCCGCTTGCTTTTGAGGCCATTGATGGCAGGCCCCTTCAGCCCACACTTGTTACTCACAAAACTGCTCCGTTGTCCATGGCTGTTGGGGCTCTCCATTTTGAAACCCTCCAGTTCCAGGTGATAAACTCTCCGCATTTTCCAGTTGTTCTGGGTTATCCCTGGCTCCAAAAGCACAATCCCAGTCTCAACTGGCGCAGGTCCAAAATTTTGTTGTGGTCTCCGCAATGTATTTCCACTTGTCTTCGGAAACCAGTTAAAGTCTTGTGCACTTCTTTGGTATCTCAATTGCCAGAGGAGTACAGAGAATTCCTAGACATGTTTGACAAGGTGCGTGTCGGTATGTTTCCTCCTCACCGGTCTTACGATTGTGCCATAGACCTGCAACCCGGAGCCATTCCTCCTCGGGGCTGGGTGTACTCTCTGTCTGTTGCAGAGAATTGTGCTATGGAGGAGTATGTTGCCGATGCTCTGTCACGGGGGATCATCCGCAAATCCTGCTCTCCTGCAGGGGCTGGCTTCTTCTTTGTGAAGAAAAAGGGTGGCGAGTTAAGACCATGTATCGATTATAGGGGTCTTAATCGTCTTACCATTAAGAATGCTTACCCTATTCCACTCATTACGGAACTCTTTGACCGCCTCAAGGGAGCGTACAATTTCGTTAGGATTAAGGAGGGTCATGAATGGAAAACAGCATTTAACACCAGGAGCGGGCATTATGAGTATCTTGTAATGCCCTTTGGCCTATGTAATGCTCCTGCTGTTTTTCAGGAATTTATTAATGATGTCCACGAGATATGTTGCAACTTTGTGTTGTGGTGTACTTAGACGACATCCTCATACACTCACCTACACTTGAGGCTCATCATTCTGATGTTACACGGGTTCTTCAGAGACTACGTGAGAACGGCCTGTTTTGTAAACTTGAGAAATGTGAGTTCCATCAGACTCAAGTAACCTTCCTAGGTTATGTTATCTCCATTGCAGGGTTCTCCATGGATCCTGACAAGTTATCTGCAGTTCTGCAGTAGCCTTGCCCAGTTGGTCTTCGGTCTATTCAACTTTTTATTGGGTTCCCTCCTCTGATGTTCATGCTCCCGCCCTCCTCCGTGCCCTCCATGCCCGTTTCCCCAATAAGCCTTTTGTCCTCCCGCGGGGGAGGGGTCATTGAGGGGAGGGTACTGTCAGGGTTTTTTCCCTGTTGTGTTTGCCATGTGCTGCTGGCAGCCATTTTACTCACCTCTCTTCCTGACTATGGTGCATTGTGCGGGATGCTGCTCATTTCCTGCACTTCCTTTTATGGCCAGACTGGTGTGCATCATCCATGTGAGACAGGATGCAGTCTCAGAATTGCGATGTTATCACTTATTATTTAAAGGGCCTCTGTTCAGTATGCTTTGCCTTTGCTTTGTCTCAGACCAGTTTGTGAGAGTTCCTGTGTATTATCTGGCTGCCTGACGTCCTTCCTGGTTCCTGATCCCTGGCTTGTTCCTGACTCTGCTGTTTTCCTTGTTCCTGATTCCGGCTCGTCTGACTATTCGATTTGGCTCCTGACTCGGCTCGTCTGACTACCAGCTCTGGTTTTGACTCCTGGCTTGTTATTTGACTTGTGGACTTTTTATTATTTTTTGCTATTAATAAAGGTGTGATTATTTTTGCACTTCTCGTCTCAGTCTGATTCCTGGCACCCTGACAGTTACTCAGTCTGGGAGCCCTGGGGATATAGCTACTCCTAGATATATCTATCTATATACTAATGTTTCTACTATATAAGAATACAGTCTTGTTTATAGTTAAGGTTGAAAGCCTGAAGATATAAAGTTTAATACCTTCTAGGTACTGTCAAGTGCTGTTTGTTATGCCATGCCTCTGCCTAGCTTGTAATCCTATATAGGTCCTAGATAAACCATGATAGATCCTTATATGGCATTGTATGAATATATTGGTTAAGTTGCTTATACGTTAAAAAAAAAAAAAGAGAAAAAAAGAGATTTAATAAGTGGCCCAAAAGTGGTCTCCTCTACAGGGAGTGCAGAATTATTAGGCAAGTTGTATTTTTTGAGGATTAATTTTATTATTGAACAACAACCATATTCTCAATGAACCCAAAAACTCATTAATATCAAAGCTGAATAGTTTTGGAAGTAGTTTTTAGTTTGTTTTTAGTTATAGCTATTTTAGGGGGATATCTGTGTGTGCAGGTGACTATTACTGTGCATAATTATTAGGCAACTTAACAAAAAACAAATATATAGAAACATAGAAACATAGATATTGACGGCAGATAAGAGCCATAGGCCCAGCAAGTCTGCCCGACCTTACCTAACATTATAAACTTATCTAGTTCGTAGGATAGCCCTATGCTTGTCCCATGCATTTTTAAAGTCCCCCACAGTGTTTGTTGCTACTACCTCTTGAGGAAGTTTATTCCATAAATCAATCACTCTTTCTGTAAAGAAGTGCTTCCTCAAATTACTCCTGAATCTACTACCCTTTAGCTTGAGCTCATGACCCCTTGTTCTTGAATTTTCCATTTTATGTAAAATACCCACAGCCTCAGTTTTACTAAACCCTTTAATGTACTTGAAAGTTGCTATCATATCACCTCTTTCCCTTCTCTCCTCTAAGCTATACATATTTAGGTCATTGAGCCTATCCTGGTAAGTTTTATTTTTTAGACCATGTACCATTTTGGTAGCCCTCCTTTGCACAGATTCAAGTTTGTTAATATCCTTCTGAAGATATGGCCTCCAGAACTGTACACAATACTCAAGATGAGGCCTAACTAATGATCTATAAAGTGGCATAAGAACCTTACTATTTCTGCTGCAAATACCTCTACCAATACATCCAAGAATTCTGCTAGCCTTACTCGCTGCATTACTAAGTTTTAAATCATCTGAAATAATAATTCCCAAGTCCTGTTCCTCGTCTGTAACAGTCAGTAAAGTGTCATTGAGTCTGTAATTAACATTTGGATTTTTCTTCCCTAAATGCATTATTTTACACTTTGCTGTGTTAAACTTTAGATCCCAGTCGTTTGTCCAATCCTCCAATTGTTGTATATCACTTCTCATTTTGTCTACCCCCCCTGGAACATCCACTCTGTTGCAAATTTTTGTATCATCTGCAAAGAGACATACTTTCCCCTGTAGCCCTTTGCTGATATCGCAGATAAATATGTTAAACAAAACAGGCCCCAGAACTGACCCCTGAGGAACACCACTAGTAACAGCCCCCTTTGCTGAATGAACTCCATTTACTAAGACACTTTGTTTTCTGTCCTTAAGCCAGCATTCCACCCAGTTCACAATTTTTGAATCTAGACCAAGGAGATATAGTTTGTGAATAAGTTTATTGTGTGGGACGGTGTCAAATGCTTTGCTCAAATCTAGATATGCTACATCAACTGCTCCTCCCTTGTCTAATACTTTTGTTACATAATCAAAGAAGTCAATTAGATTAGTCTGACATGATCTCCCTGAAGTAAAACCATGCTGATTTTGGTCCTCTAAATTGTTTGTCTTTATGTAAGTCATAATTCTTTCTTTTAAGAGGCTTTCCATTAATTTCCCTACTACTGAAGTTAAACTAACTGGCCTGTAGTTGCCAGATTCTTCTCTACTGCCCTTTTTATGAAGAGGTATTACATTTGCTATTCTCCAATCATCTGGGACAGCTCCTGTTAATAGTGACTGATTAAACAGATCAGTTAATGGGACAGTTAGCACTGATCGAAGTTCTTTTAAAACCCTTGGATGAATATTATCAGGACCCACTGCCTTTGTAACATTTATTTTTGATAATGCTAACAAAACCTCATCCTCTGTAAAAAGATTACTGTTAAGCTTGTTTCTATTTTGCGTAGCATCCCTTAATGTAGACATTGTATCTTCACAAACTTTAGTGAAAACAGAACAGAAGTAATCATTGAGACAGTCTGCAATCTGCTTATCTCCTTCTATTATTCTACCATCAACTGATTTCAATTTTACTATTCCTACCTTATTTTTTCTTCTTTCACTGATATATCTAAAGAATGTTTTGTCCCCATGTTTTACTAACTGTGCTATCTTCTCTTCTGCATGAGCTTTAACCTTCCTAATTAACTGCTTAGTCTTTTTTTGTTGGAGTCTCCATATTTTCATATCATCATCTGCTTGTGTGTGTCTGTAATTTTTATAAGCTATCTTTTTTGTCTTTACAGCATGTGCTACTTCTTTGGAAAACCAAATTGGTTTCCGCTTTCTTTTACCCATTTCAATTATTTATTTTTACCAGTGAAACCAATATAACATCTCAACATTCACAAATATACATTTCTGACATTCAAAAACAAAACAAAAACAAATCAGTGACCAATATAGCCACCTTTCTTTGCAAGGACACTCAAAAGCCTGCCATCCATGGATTCTGTCAGTGTTTTGATCTGTTCACCATCAACATTGCGTGCAGCAGCAACCACAGCCTCCCAGACACTGTTCAGAGAGGTGTACTGTTTTCCCTCCTTGTAAATCTCACATTTGATGATGGACCACAGGTTCTCAATGGTGTTCAGATCAGGTGAACAAGGAGGCCATGTCATTAGATTTTCTTCTGTTATACCCTTTCTTGCCAGCCACGCTGTGGAGTACTTGGACGCGTGTGATGGAGCATTGTCCTGCATGAAAATCATGTTTTTCTTGAAGGATGCAGACTTCGTCCTGTACCACTGCTTGAAGAAGGTGTCTTCCAGAAACTGGCAGTAGGACTGGGAGTTGAGCTTGACTCCATCCTCAACCCGAAAAGGCCCCACAAGCTCATCTTTGATGATACCAGCCCAAACCAGTACTCCACCTCCACCTTGCTGGCGTCTGAGTCGGACTGGAGCTCTCTGCCCTTTACCAATCCAGCCACGGGCCCATCCATCTGGCCCATCAAGACTCACTCTCATTTCATCAGTCCATAAAACCTTAGAAAAATCAGTCTTGAGATATTTCTTGGCCCAGTCTTGACGTTTCAGCTTGTGTGTCTTGTTCAGTGGTGGTCGTCTTTCAGCCTTTCTTACCTTGGCCATGTCTCTGAGTATTGTATACCTTGTGCTTTGGGCACTCCAGTGATGTTGCAGCTCTGAAATATGGCCAAACTGGTGGCAAGTGGCATCTTGGCAGCTGCACGCTTGACTTTTCTCAGTTCATGGGCAGTTATTTTGCGCCTTGGTTTTTCCACACGCTTCTTGCGACCCTGTTGACTATTTTGAATGAAACGCTTGATTGTTCGATGATCACGCTTCAGAAGCTTTGCAATTTTAAGAGTGCTGCATCCCTCTGCAAGATATCTCACTATTTTTGACTTTTCTGAGCCTGTCAAGTCCTTCTTTTGACCCATTTTGCCAAAGGAAAGGAAGTTGCCTAATAATTATGCACACCTGATATAGGGTGTTGATGTCATTAGACCACACCCCTTCTCATTACAGAGATGCACATCACCTAATATGCTTAATTGGTAGTAGGCTTTCGAGCCTATACAGCTTGGAGTAAGACAACATGCATAAAGAGGATGATGTGGTCAAAATACTCATTTGCCTAATAATTCTGCACTCCCTGTATTTCAGGATATCCTTCACAATTAGTTTTAACCTATATTTCTATAAGATCCAAGAGTGGCCTCATGTGTAGTTTGGAAGGTTTACATACCATTTGGCAAATTATCTTATTTTGTATAATAGAACTTTCCTAATAGTTATATTCTTCTGTACTTTATGTGTATATTTAACAATGGAGTATATTGGACATTCTCTTTTACATTCTCTCGCTTGTATGCCTTACCTTAAACCTCAATAAAAATACTTAAATAAACAAACAGCAGCACTCCAAAAATACAAACTATTTATTAAAAGTGAAACAAATAAAATACAGCATTTAATGATGATTAAGGACTTGTTTCTTTGGACTCTTGTGTGCAGAGTCTGTGAGCTTGCACCCTCATTTACACTAGTGCTGGATCATTTTTTATTTCTTTTTTTTTGTTGTTGCTATTCTTCCCCCTTACACACACACACTTTGCATTACCAGGAATGTTCACCTTCTTTTTCTTTTCCATTTTCCAGGTGAATTGGGGAAGTCCTATAATGTTTGCCATACTAGGACGTCATCTGTTATTGAGTGCACCTTTGATCAAGGTTTTGGGTATCTGGACTATTATAGTGGCATTTTATAGTACTGTCAAAATAATGTTTTATTTTTATATACTATATATATATATATATATATATATATATATATATATATATATATATATATATATATATATATATATATATATATATATATATATATATATATATATATATATAAAACATTGGTGTGTGCTGCTGTTCATACTGCCTGGCACTATGAAATGATCTTCCAGAGGATTAAGAAATGTTAGCCATTGTTTGAATAATAAATAATTTCCATTGTTTTAAACTAACTAAGCAAATATGCCATACATTCATGTTTGTTGTTGACATTTTTGGAATATTTTAATTTTGTTAGAAATGTTAAAATAAAAGCCTCTAAGGCTTTTTGTCTTATTAACTTGATCAAAGTCCAAAACCATCACAAATTATATATTTAAAAAATGTAATGATTCCATTTGTAGAAAAGTAATTACATGCATGAGTTCAAGGGATTAAAATTAATCTTAATTTTACCTGATATTATCATGTATTCCATGTATGATAATGTATCCAACTTTAGTATATTATGGGCTAGATTACAAGTGCGGCGCAAACGGTTTTGCTCTAGCGCAATCGTGAATTAGCAATCTTTTTTCAATCCGCTGATATTACAAGTTCAGCTAAACCTTTCTGCGATCTAAGAGCTGTGGTAAACTGTTTTCTGAGATTAAAAAGTTGCACAAAAAACAACAAAAAAACATTACAAAGTACACTTACACACATAAATAAACTATTAACCCCTAAACCCCCACATCGCAAGGTACCTTAATTAACTATTAACCCCAAAACCGCTATCCCCCCACATCGCAAAGTAACTAAATAAACTATTAACCCTTAAACCGCCACCCCCCCACATCTCAAAATAACTAAGAAGAAGATGGACCTCCGCCTGGATGAAGATGGATCTCCGCCTGGATGAAGACAATGGAGCGCCGCCATCATCATCATGGGTGAGTACTTTTAAGGGGTTTGTGTTAGTTTTTTTATTTTATTTATTTGAACAACAATATAGCTGTAATGTAATGCTAGGGGGTTAGTATTTTTTTCACAAAAAGAGCTGATCGCTTTAGGGCAATGCCTTATAAAAGGCCCTTTTAATTTACAGTGGCGCTTGTAATCTAGCCCTACAAGTTCCAAAGGTGTGGACTGTAATAATTCTGCTTTATTTATTTACTTTTTTTTGTAACAATACCAGGATTCTATGATAGGTAACACTATTTCTTTTCAACAAGTTCCCTATCAAGTGGCCCCATTTTCTGAGTCATAGTAGTAGATAGGACTGTTACTGATAAGCTAAAGTTGCTGGTATATTTACTGTAGTGGATGTCACAGCATCTGAGAGATCTTGTAAAATGTTCTTTGGAACGTTCCTATTATGAGCCAGATTACAATTGGAGCAGTATTTAAGGCTCTTGCTTGCACGCTAACTCTGCTAGAAGTAAGTTTTTTGCTCGCACCAGGTAGTGCTCATATTACAAGTTGAAAGTAAAGGTTTTCGCTGATGCGCTAACCCAATGCGCACAAAAAGCCAAAATTTAATATCACGTATTCCCCCATAGAACACCCAACTCGACTTGAAAATATAATTTTTTTAAATACATATTCCTAAATTTTTCTGATGGACTTATGGTACAATATATATCTATATCTATATATGTATATAAATGGTTATGTATAGGTATAGATATATACATATATATATAGGAATATATATTTAAAATACATAGAACATATTCTGCAGAACATTGGAATTAGAAATATTTACAGAACAAACACAGTTAAACAGTTTATTAAATATGAATATTGCATTAATATGTAATACATATGTACTAATATATATGTATATATATATATATATATATATATACATACACACACACATACATAAATACATATACATATTTGGACATGTATATGTATGTATTTCTATGTTAAAGCACTTTGCCTGCCTTTTTTTTCTAACACCTAAAACCTCATATATTTGAGCCCTTATAACTTTTTATTGCAATTTTTAAAATACTTTTTATTAGATGGTGTTATTGTGAGTGTAACTGTACTTTTTAATATATTTTTGATGTGTTTTGTAACACTTTATTGTTTTGGGAAACAGTTAACCAGAGTTCTGAGGACACAGTAATCATTCTAGCGTAAATTGCGATTGTGCTCATACGTTTGCGTTTACTTTCAACTTTTAATACGAGCGCTAAATCTGATGTATGCAAACACCCGGGATAAACCCCTTTTCACTTGGGCGCAACTGTTAGCGCACCACTGGTAATCTAGCCGTATGTACGTTATGTTGGTAGTGCTGCTTATATAGCTGTACCACCAGCACATTTCTGTATTCAGAGTCTCCGTGACAATCATAAAACTTCAGACATGCTACAAGATCACACTCTGTGCAGGGAATACTAATGCCTACAGCAATGCATTCAGAGAACAAAGCACATCTTGCATGTAAGCTGAGTTTATACATTACTCTCCTTTACTTGGGCCAGAAGTGGGCACTCCCTTCAGCTTGGCTCAGATTCAAGCATTCCCTTTGCTTGGCTAAAAACTGGGCACTACAGTCTTTGGCTCTTAAGTGGGCATTTCAGTACTGGGCTCTTGTCTGTCTGAACTTACAACTGAATTTTAGCTTTACTAGTTTGTACAGTTTGCTTGAGTTATACTCTTGCTTGTACCTGTTTCCCAGTATAATCTATTTCAGGACATTACTTGCTATTTGTCTGTGTAACTTTCTCCTGGTAAACAGAACAGCTGTATATATTTGAGCCTCCGATCTATTGCTATGCAATCTGCCCAGTTTCCTGCTACCTTTGACATTGGGCTCCATCCTGCTAAAGTGGTCTCAACCATTACACCCTTTGACACTGTGGCTCAGGAAACACCTATGAATTCACTGCTTTTGGAACTGACTCCATCCAAAGAACATTCACAGCTTCTCCCAAATATCTCTCTTACTCAATCAAGGTGATGTTTGCTCCCTCAAAACTAACTACAGAAACGTATTGTGTAGAGAATAATTTCCAAAAACAGTGTAAAAAATGTAAGCAATGCACAACACATTTCATTTAGCCTGGTGTACATGAGACCAGAAGTGTTTATCAGCAGGTGCTGTTCACATCCCTGTATTCATACTACTTGTCAAACAAACTTTTGCAACTTTTGTTACTGTTACCTTTATTCTCATTCACTGAAATACTGACTCAGAATTCTTGGAGTCCAAATGATACTTTTTAATGTTGGATGACGCCTTTAATTAATGTAACTTTTTCATCAGGAAAGATTCTCTGTGTATGGCGAAAAAATTTGGTTCGGTTCGGATCGATTCGGATGGTTTCGAATTTCGGTTCGGATCGATTTGAAGTCAGAAAAATTCAAATCAATTTGGTTCGGATTTGTTTTGGATTCATTCGGATTCAAATAAATTCGGGTGTATTCGGTTCATTTCGGTTTGGTTCGGAAATTCGGAATTTCGGTATTTGTTAGGTGGGATGTGCTGTGTATTAGACTAGTATTATGTACTGTATATTAGGTGTAACCCATAGCAGAGTGATATAACCTAATATACTGTACAATACTAGTGTAATCCATGGCCATCCGAATCTACCGAATAAATCCGAACTAATTCGGATTTATTCAGTAGATTAGGCACTATTTCAATTCAGAAATTCGAATCGATCCGAATCTCTGAATTTACCGAATTCGGCTGAATTTCCGAATCGATCCAAAACGAATCTCACATTTCTATTTGTCAGGGAGCCTGCGGGAAATAATACAAACCTGACTCTGGAACTGTCCATGATTCTAAATTTGGAGTTTCCAGTCTTTTTTCGTTCGTTTGTTGTTGTTTTTTTTTTGCAGGTTTGTTTTGCTTTTTCTGCTTGTTTCCTTATCTTGTGATGTACAAATCCTATCTCTTTCTCATCTTACTCATATTCACATCTTCTCATGCCATCAGCTTGACTTAGTCATCTCTTATCTTTTCCTATTATACCTGTTATTCCTTTGTATGTTTCACTTTCTCTCTCTCTTTCTTGCCTTTCGCCCTCTCACTACCTCTTATTTCTTCTGATGAAATCTCTTACACTTTTCTCTCTCTCTCTCTCTCTCTCTCTCTCTCTCTCTCTCCCTCTCTCACTCCTTATCTCACCATCTCTCCCCCTCTGACACTCTTTCACTCCCCCTCTCACTATCTCTCCCCACAACTACCTATCTCACTCCACTCTCTCACTGTCTGTCTCTCCCACTGATCCTCTCTCTCACTATCTCTAACCCTTGACTCGCTCTCTCATTCCCTCTCACTATCTCTCCCCCAACTACTTTTCTAACTCCACTCTTCCACTGTCTCTCCCACTGACCTCTCTCACTCTACCATCTCACTATCTCTAACCCTCGACTCTCTCATTCCCTCTCTCACTGTCTCTCTTCCTTTGACCACCTTTCTCACTCCCCCTGTCACTATCCCTCCCACCCTCTTTAGCTTCCTCTCACATTGGCCAAATTGCAAACTTTTTTGATAAAGTGAGTGAGGTGTGAGATAGAAAATGTCTGTAGCTATCATTATAAATCTTTATAGCTTAAAAATATGTTTTAATGACAGATAGAATATTTGGGAGTTTCATTTCAAATTTTCTGTACTTTTTTTTATTTTCTTCTGTAGCAAAATAGTTTTTTTACTATGGAAATACCCCAGATTTTAGTCATTTACTGGAAAGAAAACCAGATGTCAAAAGGCAACAGCACACTTACTTGTGCTCTGTCTATAAAGTGCACTGCAATGTTTCTCCACTCCATCCTATGTGCTGCAGAGATTATTTTAAAGAGGGAGTTGAAAAGTTATTAAAACATCAACATAAGATTACTGTGTCCTCTTAAGGACACAGCAGATCTGTGTCAGAAATTTCTCTTTCAAAGAAAGCATTATCTCACTCTGTTTCTGCAGTCATACAGCGTTTAAACACATCTCTGTTCTTCATAGCTTCATAAACACCACTAGCAGATAAAATAAATTGTCTACAATCCTCTTTCCCCACAAATGAGATTGGAAATGTGGTAATCTTCTAAATGGGCCTGACGGATGAGTTGATAAACATAACTCCTGTTTATCGCAGAGATGAGGTCAATAGAACAGGAGTAATCCGTATCTAAACATTCCAGGGGATTGCAGGAAAGTCTCCCAAAATCATGCCATTAGTCTGATGGGAAATGAATCTCTAGGGAGGAGCGATGTCTCGTAATACTGTTCTGCACAGTAGAGACAGGATTTCAAGGAAACAGATTTTATATTTATTGCTACCGATCAGCAAAAATGTATGAACTCAGCTTACATGCAAGATGTGCTTTGTACTCTAAATGCATTGCTGTAGGCATTAGTATTTCCTGCACAGAGTGTGATCTGGTAGCATGTGTGAAGCTTTATGATTGTCATGGAGACTCTGAATCTGTGATGGGGGTACAGATATATACGGGTTCAGTGTGTCAGTATGGTAAAATGATATACTCCATCTTCTTTTAAGAAAGGCAAAGCTATGAAGAAGCATGATTTTGTCAAGATATTGGGCCAGAATACAAGTGGTGCGCTATTAAGAGATTTAGCTTGCGCGCAAACACTGCCAGAAGTAAAATTTTAAGGTGAGCAGGCTAGCATGAGCATGACAAGTTGAAATTAAAATGTTTGCATGCAAACAAAAACAGATGCGTGCTAACTTGAGGGCTTCAGATATCGCAACCACGTTAACTTATTCTCGCCATCACTTTAATGGATCGTGCAAACAAAAAAAACACTGCGTTCCACCTACAACACTATCCCAAAGTTAGCTATGAATATTTTACATTCCAATGTTCACATGAATTTTGTAAAATATATATCTATACCTACACACATATATACATATATATATATATGTATATATATATATATGTGTGTGTGTGTGTGTGTGTGTGTGTGTAACAAAGAATGTCCAGGCACTCCATGTGCATAAAATATCTGAAGTATATTGAAAATCCACAATAAAATCACAAGTGCATCAGCAGATAAAAATACTGCTTCAGACTGACACTAGTAGTGAAGACTGCTGGGCTATTGTGCAGCAGACATGTTTCGTGCCCTTAGGCACTTGTTCACTGCTCACAGGTGTCCCAGCCTTCTCTCCCTAAATAGGTGTATTCTTAAAGGTGTACTTACACACTTATTATGTCCTCAATTTTACATATATACATTATAGTATGCAAAACTACATTTCAAATAGCAAATAGAGGTAAATAGTATTCACATATAGATACATATTAAGGTAGCAACTTGAAAATGATATCCTACAAAAGCCTCCAAGTACTCATATGAATTAAATTAATTTGATATACACCGTCCATATTGAGATACTAATAGAACCTATATTGCTCAGCAGGGAGCTAAACACACAAATCAATGGCCTCTATTTATCAAGCTGTCAACCGCAAATACACTGGAATTCCGCAGCGTGCCTGATTCTCCTTAATTATCGAACCCTACAGACCGCCAAAAGTAGAATTCAGTGACGTAACATACGATCCGCTGGACTCAGTCCGACACAGATCGATGCTTACGTCACTCCAGATGTTCCGAATGAAAGTTCGGCACAATCTGACTACTTTTGCTAGTTATCAAATCACTAGCAGGTACGCTCTGCACTTTTCCAGCCCAGCGTACCTGGTTTTCAATCCGCCGCCCTGGAGGCGGCGGATACCATAGGAATCAATGGGAGTCTGAAAGCAGCGAAAGCTCATGTTCGCTGCTGCCCGATATCCCATTGATTCCTATGGTAATGTCTACACCTAACACCCTAACATGTACCACGAGTCTAAACACCCCTAATCTGCCGCCCCCTACATCGCCGCCACATACATTATACTTATTAACCCCTAAACCACCACTCCCGGAGCCCACTGCCACTCTAATAAAGTTATTAACCCCTAAAACGCCGCTCCTGGAGCCCACCGTCACCTATATTATACATATTAACCCCTGATCTGCCGCTCCCTATACCGCCGCCACCTACATAAAGTTATTAACCCCTATCCTGCCGCTCCCGGAGCCAACCGCCACCTACATTATATTTAATAACCCCTAATCTGCCCCCCCCTAAACCGCCGCCACTATATTAAATTTATTAACCCCTAAATCTAAGTCTAACCCTAACCGTAACACCCCTAACGTAAATACAATTTAAATAAATCCAAATAAATATTCCTATAATTAACTAAATTATTCCTATTTAAAACTAAATACTTACCTATAAAATAAACCCTAAGGCCTAGATTTGGAGTTTGGCGGTAGCCGTGAAAACCAGCGTTAGAGGCTCCTAACGCTGGTTTTAGGCTACCGCCGGTATTTGGAGTCATTCAAAAAAGGGTCTAACGCTCACTTTTCAGCCGCGACTTTTCCATACCGCAGATCCCCTTACGTCAATTGCGTATTCTATCTTTTCAATGGGATCTTTCTAACTCCGGTATTCAGAGTCGTGTCTGAAGTGAGCGTTAGAAATCTAACGACAAAACTCCAGCCGCAGAAAAAAGTCAGTAGTTAAGAGCTTTCTGGGCTAACGCCGGTTTATAAAGCTCTTAACTACTGTGCTCTAAAGTACACTAACACCCATAAACTACCTATGTACCCCTAAACCGAGGTCCCCCCACATCACCGACACTCGATTACATTTTTTAACCCCTAATCTGCCGATGATATACTCCATCTTCTTTTAAGAAAGGCAAAGCTATGAAGAAGCATGATTTTGTCAAGATATTGGGCCAGAATACAAGTGGTGCGCTATTAAGAGATTTAGCTTGCGCGCAAACACTGCCAGAAGTAAAATTTTAAGGTGAGCAGGCTAGCATGAGCATGACAAGTTGAAATTAAAATGTTTGCATGCAAACAAAAACAGATGCGTGCTAACTTGAGGACTTCAGATATCGCAACCACGTTAACTTATTCTCGCCATCACTTTAATGGATCGTGCAAACAAAAAAAACACTGCGTTCCACCTACAACACTATCCCAAAGTTAGTTCTGAATATTTTACATTCCAATGTTCACATAAATTTTGTAAAATATATATCTATACCTACACACATATATACATATATATATATATATATATATATATATATATATATATATATATATATATATATATATATATATATATATATATATATATATATGTGTGTGTGTGTGTGTGTGTGTGTGTGTAACAAAGAATGTCCAGGCACTCCATGTGCATAAAATATCTGAAGTATATTGAAAATCCACAATAAAATCACAAGTGCATCAGCAGATAAAAACACTGCTTCAGACTGACACTAGTAGTGAAGACTGCTGGGCTATTGTGCAGCAGACATGTTTCGTGCCCTTAAGCACTTGTTCACTGCTCACAGGTGTCCCAGCCTTCTCTCCCTAAATAGGTGTATTCTTAAAGGTGTACTTACACACTTATTATGTCCTCAATTTTACATATATATATTATAGTATGCAAAACTACATTTCAAATAGCAAATAGAGGTAAATAGTATTCACATATAGATACATATTAAGGTAGCAACTTGAAAGTGATATCCTACAAAAGCCTCCAAGTACTCATATGAATTAAATTAATTTGATATACACCCTCCATATTGAGATACTAATAGAACCTATATTGCTCAGCAGGGAGCTAAACACACAAATCAATGGCCTCTTTTTATCAAGCTGTCAACCGCAAATACACTGGAATTCCGCAGCGTGCCTGATTCTCCTTAATTATCGAACCCTACAGACCGCCAAAAGTAGAATTCAGTGACGTAACATACGATCCGCTGGACTCAGTCCGACACAGATCGATGCTTACGTCACTCCAGATGTTCCGAATGAAAGTTCGGCACAATCTGACTACTTTTGCTAGTTATCAAATCACTAGCAGGTACGCTCTGCACTTTTCCAGCCCAGCGTACCTGGTTTTCAATCCGCCGCCCTGGAGGCGGCGGATACCATAGGAATCAATGGGAGTCTGAAAGCAGCGAAAGCTCATGTTCGCTGCTGCCCGATATCCCATTGATTCCTATGGTAATGTCTACACCTAACACCCTAACATGTACCACGAGTCTAAACACCCCTAATCTGCCGCCCCCTACATCGCCGCCACATACATTATACTTATTAACCCCTAAACCACCACTCCCGGAGCCCACTGCCACTCTAATAAAGTTATTAACCCCTAAAACGCCGCTCCTGGAGCCCACCGTCACCTATATTATACATATTAACCCCTGATCTGCCGCTCCCTATACCGCCGCCACCTACATAAAGTTATTAACCCCTATGCTGCCGCTCCCGGAGCCAACCGCCACCTACATTATATTTAATAAGCCCTAATCTGCCCCCCCCTAAACCGCCGCCACTATATTAAATTTATTAACCCCTAAATCTAAGTCTAACCCTAACCGTAACACCCCTAACGTAAATACAATTTAAATAAATCCAAATAAATATTCCTATAATTAACTAAA
The DNA here is from genome assembly GCF_027579735.1 of Bombina bombina. Classification (NCBI taxonomy): domain Eukaryota; kingdom Metazoa; phylum Chordata; class Amphibia; order Anura; family Bombinatoridae; genus Bombina; species Bombina bombina. The sequence continues at coordinate 1,219,347,108 of NC_069499.1, forward strand.
TTATTCCTATTTAAAACTAAATACTTACCTATAAAATAAACCCTAAAGCCTAGATTTGGAGTTTGGCGGTAGCCGTGAAAACCAGCGTTAGAGGCTCCTAACGCTGGTTTTAGGCTACCGCCGGTATTTGGAGTCATTCAAAAAAGGGTCTAACGCTCACTTTTCAGCCGCGACTTTTCCATACCGCAGATCCCCTTACGTCAATTGCGTATCCTATCTTTTCAATGGGATCTTTCTAACTCCGGTATTCAGAGTCGTGTCTGAAGTGAGCGTTAGAAATCTAACGACAAAACTCCAGCCGCAGAAAAAAGTCAGTAGTTAAGAGCTTTCTGGGCTAACGCCGGTTTATAAAGCTCTTAACTACTGTGCTCTAAAGTACACTAACACCCATAAACTACCTATGTACCCCTAAACCGAGGTCCCCCCACATCGCCGACACTCGATTAAATTTTTTAACCCCTAATCTGCCGACCGCCACCTACGTTATACTTATGTACCCCTAATCTGCTGCCCCTAACACCGCCGACCCCTATATTATATTTATTAACCCCTAACCTGCCCCCCACAACGTCGCAGCCAGCTACCTACAATAATTAACCCCTAATCTGCCGACCGCAAAGAGCCGCCACCTACATTATAGCTATGTACCCCTAATCTGCTGCCCCTAACACCGCCGACCCCTATATTATATTTATTAACCCCTAACCTGCCCCCCACAACGTCGCAGCCAGCTACCTACAATAATTAACCCCTAATCTGCCGACTGCAAAGAGCCGCCACCTACATTATAGCTATGTACCCCTATGCTGCCCCTAACACCGCCGACCCCTATATTATATTTATTAACCCCTAATCTGCCCCCCTCAACGTCGCCTCCACCTGCCTACACTTATTAACCCCTAATCTGCCGAGCGGACCGCACCGCTACTATAATAAAGTTATTAACCCCTAATCCGCCTCACTAACCCTATAATAAATAGTATTAACCCCTAATCTGCCCTCCCTAACATCGCCGACACCTAACTTCAATTATTAACCCCTAATCTGCCGACTGGAGCTCACCGCTATTCTAATAAATGTATTAACCCCTAAAGCTAAGTCTAACCCTAACACTAACACCCCCCTAAATTAAATATAATTTTAATCTAACGAAATTAATTAACTCTTATTAAATAAATTATTCCTATTTAAAGCTAAATACTTACCTGTAAAATAAATCCTAATATAGCTACAATATAAATTATAATTATATTATAGCTATTTTAGGATTAATATTTATTTTACAGGTAACTTTGTATTTATTTTAACCAGGTACAATAGCTATTAAATAGTTAAGAACTATTTAATAGCTAAAATAGTTAAAATAATTACAAATTTACCTGTAAAATAAATCCTAACCAAAGTTACAATTAAACCTAACACTACACTATCAATAAATTAATTAAATAAAATACCTATAATTATCTACAATTAAACCTAACACTACACTATCAATAAATAAATTAAATACAATTCCTACAAATAAATACAATGAAATAAACTAACTAAAGTACAAAAAATAAAAAAGAACTAAGTTACAAAAAGTAAAAAAATATTTACAAACATTAGAAAAAGATTACAACAATTTTAAACTAATTACACCTACTCTAAGCCCCCTAATAAAATAACAAAGCCCCCCAAAATAAAAAATGCCCTACCCTATTCTAAATTACTAAAGTTCAAAGCTCTTTTACCTTACCAGCCCTGAACAGGGCCCTTTGCGGGGCATGCCCCAAGAAGTTCAGCTCTTTTGCCTGTAAAAAAAAACATACAATACCCCCCCTCCAACATTACAACCCACCACCCACATACCCCTAATCTAACCCAAACCCCCCTTAACCCCTTAATGACCGCAGCACTTTTCCATTTTCTGTCCGTTTGGGACCAAGGCTATTTTTACATTTTTGCGGTGTTTGTGTTTAGCTGTAATTTTTCTCTTACTCATTTACTGTACCCACACATATTATATACCGTTTTTCTCGCCATTAAATGGACTTTCAAAAGATACCATTATTTTCATCATATCTTATAATTTACTATAAAAAACATTATAAAATATGAGGAAAAAATGGAAAAAACACACTTTTTCTAACTTTGACCCCCAAAATCTGTTACACATCTACAACCACTAAAAAACACCCATGCTAAATAGTTTCTACATTTTGTCCTGAGTTTAGAAATACCCAATGTTTACATCTTCTTTGCTTTTTTTGCAAGTTATAGGGCCATAAATACAAGTAGCACTTTGCTATTTCCAAACCACTTTTTTCAAAATAAGCGCTAGTTACATTGGGACACTAAGGTCTAGATTTAGAGTTTGGCGTTAGCCGTGAAAACCAGCGTTAGAGGCTCCTAACGCTGGTTGTAGGCTACCGCCGGTATTTGGAGTCACTCAAAATAGGGTCTAACGCTCACTTTCCAGCCGCGACTTTTCCATACCGCAGATCCCCTTACGTAAATTGCGTATCCTATCTTTTCAATGGGATTTTTCTAACTCCGGTATTTAGAGTCGTTTCAGAAGTGAGCGTTAGACATCTAACGACAAAACTCCAGGCACAGGAAAAAAGTCAGTAGTTAAGAGCTTTCTGGGCTAACGCCGGTTTATAAAGCTCTTAACTACTGTGCTCTAAAGTACACTAACACCCATAAACTACCTATGTACCCCTAAACCGAGGTCCCCCCACATCGCCGACACTCGAAAAAATTTTTTTAACCCCTAATCTGCCGACCGCCACATACGTTATCCTTATGTACCCCTAATCTGCTGCCCCTAACACCGCCAACCCCTGTATTATATTTATTAACCCCTAATCTGCCCCCCTCAACGTCGCCTCCACCTGCCTACACTTATTAACCCCTAATCTGCCGACCGCAAAGCGCCGCCACCTACGTTATCCTTATGTACCCCTAATCTGCTGCCCCTAACACCGCCGACCCCTATATTATATTTATTAACCCCTAATCTGCCCCCCTCAACGTCGCCTCCACCTACCTACACTTATTAACCCCTAATCTGCCGACCGGACCTGAGCGCTACTATAATAAAGTTATTAACCCCTAATCCGCCTCACTAACCCTATAATAAATAGTATTAACCCCTAATCTGCCCTCCCTAACATCGCCGACACCTAACTTCAATTATTAACCCCTAATCTGCCGACTGGAGCTCACCGCTATTCTAATAAATGTATTAACCCCTAAAGCTAAGTCTAACCCTAATACTAACACCCCCCTAAATTAAATATAATTTAAATCTAACGAAATTAATTAACTCTTATTAAATAAATTATTCCAATTTAAAGCTAAATACTTACCTGTAAAATAAATCCTAATATAGCTACAATATAAATTATAATTATATTATAGCTATTTTAGGATTTATATTTATTTTACAGGTAACTTTGTATTTATTTTAACCAGGTACAATAGCTATTAAATAGTTAAGAACTATTTAATAGCTAAAATAGTTAAAATAATTACAAATTTACCTGTAAAAGAAATCCTAACCTAAGTTACAAATAAACCTAACACTAGACTATCAATAAATTAATTAAATAAACTACCTACAATTACCTACAATTAACCTAACACTACACTATCAATAAATTAATTAAATACAATTGCTACAAAGAAATACAATTAAATAAACTAGCTAAAGTGCAAAAAATAAAAAAGAACTAAGTTACAAAAAATAAAAAAATATTTACAAACATAAGAAAAATATTACAAAAATTTTAAACTAATTACACCTACTCTAAGCCCCCTAATAAAATAACAAAGCCCCCCAAAATAAAAAAATGCCCTACCCTATTCTAAATTACTAAAGTTCAAAGCTCTTTTACCTTACCCGCCCTGAACAGGGCCCTTTGCGGGGCATGCCCCAAGAAGTTCAGCTCTTTTGCCTTTAAAAAAAAACATACAATACCCCCCCCAACATTACAACCCACCACCCACATACCCCTAATCTAACCCAAACCCCCCTTAAATAAACCTCACACTAAGCCCCTGAAGATCATCCTACCTTGTCTTCACCATACCAGGTTCACCGATCGGTCCAGAAGAGCTCCTCCGATGTCCTGATCCAAGCCCAAGCGGGGGGCTGAAGAGGTCCATGATCCGGCTGAAGTCTTCATCCAAGAGGGCCAGAAGAGGTCTTCCATCCGATTGAAGTCTTCATCCAAGCGGCATCCATCCGGAGCGAAGCGGCAGCATCCTGAAGACCTCCACCGTGGAACATCCATCCTGGCCGACGACTGAACAACGAATGACGGTTCCTTTAAATGACGTCATCCAAGATGGCGTCCCTCGAATTCCGATTGGCTGATAGGATTCTATCAGCCAATCGGAATTAAGGTAGGAATCAAGTTCAATCCGATTGGCTGATCCGATCAGCCAATCAGATTGAGCTCGCATTCTATTAGCTGTTCCGATCAGCCAATAGAATGCAAGCTCAATCTGATTGGCTGATTGGATCAGCCAATCGGATTGAACTTGATTCTGATTGGCTGATTCCATCAGCCAATCAGAATATTCCTACCTTAATTCCGATTGGCTGATAGAATCCTATCAGCCAATCGGAATTCGAGGGACGCCATCTTGGATGACGTCATTTAAAGGAACCGTCATTCGTCGTTCAGTCGTCGGCCAGGATGGATGTTCCGCGGTGGAGGTCTTCAGGATGCTGCCGCTTCGCTCCGGATGGATGCCGCTTGGATGAAGACTTCAATCGGATGGAAGACCTCTTCTGGCCCGCTTGGATGAAGACTTCAGCCGGATCATGGACCTCTTCAGCCCCCCGCTTGGGCTTGGATCAGGACATCGGAGGAGCTCTTCTGGACCGATCGGTGAACCTGGTATGGTGAAGACAAGGTAGGATGATCTTCAGGGGCTTAGTGTTAGGTTTATTTAAGGGGGGTTTGGGTTAGATTAGGGGTATGTGGGTGGTGGGTTGTAATGTTGGGGGGGTATTGTATGTTTTTTTTTAAAGGCAAAAGAGCTGAATTTCTTGGGGCATGCCCCGCAAAGGGCCCTGTTCAGGGCTGGTAAGGTAAAAGAGCTTTGAACTTTAGTAATTTAGAATAGGGTAGGGTATTTTTTTATTTTGGGGGGCTTTGTTATTTTATTAGGGGGCTTAGAGTAGGTGTAATTAGTTTAAAATTGTTGTAATATTTTTCTTATGTTTGTAAATATTTTTTTATTTTTTGTAACTTAGTTCTTTTTTATTTTTTGTACTTTAGTTAGTTTATTTAATTGTATTTATT